>NW_019154123.1:27649108-27894596 GCF_002288905.1 Enhydra lutris kenyoni
GATGTGGGACTCGATCCCAGGACCCTGAGATCATGACCTGAGCTGAAGGCAGAGGCTTAACCCACTGAGCCACCCAGGCAGCCCTCTCCCTACTTTTTACTTTGGAAAAATTTGTATCTATATAAGAGTTAGGAGAGCAATACAATGAATATCCATTTGCCCTTCATCTATATTTCCTAATTGTTAGTAGTGAAGTAAAATGTCTTATTTATAGCATCTATGTGATAGGTCTGCTTTTATGCTTATTTTAGAGTCCAGATCTTACATATAGGTACTATATATGTTTTATCACAGCAAAGTCAGGCCGAGGTACCCAATTTTAAAAGCTTTCTAATGAAATTATACATTAAGCCACACTTAAAAAATTCTGCAGCTGTGAAAAGATGTATGTATATTTCAAGATTTACTGAAAAGTATTTTAAGATATTATGTATTTTTTCCAAGTAAAGATTTTCCAATTTCTAGAGGACACTGTTCTATATAACGATTATTCTATCAAGTGGCCGACTGAGATAAGCCTAAATTTACTGTAGTATTCTTCAAGTGGGTAACATAAACAGAATTAATAGAATCTCTGCATTAGCTATCATTTCATTTATCTTCTTTATTTGTTACTTTTAGCTTCTCCACATACTCTTGTTCAGAGTTTAAACTGGTAAGATTAAAATGGGATATACAGGTTTACAAACCCCTGGATTTGCTCAGGGTTTTCTTGGTTTTAGAACTTGAAGTCCTGTGTCCCAGAAAAACCCTTAGTCACAAGCAAATCAGGACAGATGGTCACCCAATGAATTAATATGGCCCTCAGGAGGCCTGGCAGAGTTCTGCCAGCCAGGCTCCAGCTATGCCCTACCTGAAAGTCCAAACTCCTTAATAAACTACCTAGCATACCATGGACTCAGATGTATAAGTGCCTTTTCTGTAGCAGGAACTTGAACTGTGAGTCAGTCAGTCGAGTGCAGTGAGGAGCATAAAACATGGCTATTTTCATAGTTTAACAGATCTGGACTGAGGACATGGCACCATCATTTACTAGCTTTGTGACTTCAATTAACTTGCTTAACTTCTCTCAACTTGTTTCCTCGTTAAGTTAAAGGAAAGAAAAAAGATTAATAACACCTACCTCACGGATTTGCTATAAAGACTGAGAAAATACAGGCTACGGATTTCCACAAATACTATTAAAAAGGACTAAATAAAACTCATTATTATTGTTTCTATGAAAAATGTACCCTAAAGAGAGCATTTGCAGTTACAAGTCACTATATCTGCTTCATTTGGGTTTAGTTCACCAAACATTTACCGAATGTCACACAGTATTCTAGATGCTAAGAATACAAATATGAATAAAGGATGATCATTGCTTTCACAAGCTCAAGCTTGCTGGAGAGAATTAATTCTGTTACTCAGATTGCAGAAGCAGGACTTTTCTTACTAGTGGCTTAGTCTTTCCTCAGATTTGGTTCACTGCCACACTACCATACATGAATATACTTAGTCTGTAATATATAGCTAGTCAGCAAAAAAGCATAGGTCAGATGACTACTGAAAAATACATGTGTCACCGTGTAAAACTTAAAAGTTATCACAACAGTGCAACTTGCTATAGGAGTTGGAAACATTTATATCTAAAAATAAATAAAACATTTGTGACCTTTATAAAATAACTTAAGAAAACTGGTTGTAGTTTATTTATTATGCAAAAGTAATTAGGAAGTTACATGTAAGGAATGAAAGAAAGTACCACCTAATTTGCACTGAACACCTGAAGAGCTACAGGATTAAGAAAAATTCTCTTTAGCCAAGACAGGACTCTTAGGACTAAACTGGTTCTAGATCACCACGGATAGCTAGAAACTATAATGCCTAATATTTACATAGGACTTTATGGTCATCCAAGCATTTTCAGAAACAGGTCATTCAATCCTAGAACTACTGTTAGGGTATAACTGGGGTAAATAAAGATCATGTTGAAGAAACTGAAGTCGAGAGAGGTTAACTGAACTGCCCAATAGTACAGACATTCTCACCCCATGGTGGCATTTTGAATAAAGATACTGCTAACTACAATGTAATTTCATGAATCCGTATTTCAGTAAAAAAAACATGAAGGTACAATATCCCATTCACCACTGCATGAGGAGTTGAAGGAAATGTTTTATTTGTATTATATATAAAAATATTATCGAGGACATTCTGAAACAATTACAAATAATATAACATAACTCCAAAAAAATGTGAAATACAGAATACAGATTAATCTAGTAAGCACGGTGAGGGATTACTATAGGGACTGGAAGACATCAGGTCTATAATTACTAATTCCTCTGGAGAGACACAACATGTTTATGCTATTTAGACTTTCCATTTAGGATATATTTCTCCAAGGATTCAAGCCTTCTTTTTGTCTTAGCAAATACACAGGTCTCTTGCCAGGCTTTTTTGAGAAGTTTTATGTTTTTAAAGTATTGTGATGAGGATTTCTATATTTAAAAAAATTAGGCCAAGACCAATTACTTCTCAAGACTAAGGAGAGAATGACAGAAAAAAAACAGGCTCTGCAATTAGCACCACTGGCCTTAATCAAAGCTCATTATCCAAATAGGGGCTAGGGCTTCCTCTTTAGTCTTTGGACATACCCTCACATACATGTCCTTAGTAGTCTTCATGAAATGCCTGACACTCAAATCTCAAAGGCAGCAGTAGCAGTTTTTGTTCCTACTCCCCTATTTCAGGAGAGGAAAACATTTTCTTAACAAAGATGATTAACTCCAAGGGGAAAAAATCAATTAGTGTAGATGTAAAATAAAAGCTACATTTTAAAAAAAAGATTTTATTTATTTATTTGACAGAGAGAGAAAGAGAGAAAGTACAAGCAAAGGAACAGCAGGCAGAGGGAGAAGCAGGGTCCATGCTGAGCAAGGAGCCCAATGCAGGACTCAATCCCAGGACCTGAGCCTCAAGGAGCCCAATGCAGGACTCAAGCCCAGACCCTTAACTGACTGAGCCACCCAAGTGTCCCTATGTTTATTTGCTGTACATCTTTCAAGAGCACAGGACTAGAACACATTTAATGAAAAATCTGAATAGAAAAAAAAACAAAAATTTTTCAACAAATAAGACAACAGTTCTATATTATAAGCAATTTACCAAGGTAAGAGGAAAAAGACTTGTAGAAAGAAAAGGATATAATGAATAAAGAAAATTTAAAAATTCTTGGCAATATAATGGTCTGGATCCCTTCATATTCTCTCCACTGTCAAAGTCTATTCTCCAAGAGAGGCCTAGAGCTAGCACAGAATATACCAGAGCTAATCCCTACCATCTGTCAAAACCTTTTATTTCTTAACCTTAAACATCACATACCTGCTTTTAGTCTTCTCAGAGTTAAAAGTGTTAGGACTGAGATGTTCTTGTAGGAATCTTTTATGGTACATATGACATTGGTTAATTTCTCCTTGTGTATTTGTATAAATACACTAAAACTTGTATTACTGTATGCTTAAACCACCAGGTTAGAACTAGTATTTTAAATACCCTTCATACTGTCTATGAAACTTTTCAACCTAATAGGCAGACCAAAAAACCCCCAGAATGTCATTACAAAGTTGTTCTGATAACTTTTAAGCAGAGGAAAGTTAGGAGGTAAATAACATTTGTGTGACCAAACTCAGTTTATTCCTTTAATAAGTACTTGTTGAGTATCTACTGTGTGCCAAAATACTCAGCTGAACTAAGGGATACAGTGGTGAAGAAAAAAGACATGGTCTGTGGCAAAGGGCAGAAGTCAAGTTCTTTTGGAGTAATACTTAATTTTCTTAAGAAATCAGGTTCTGTGGGCACCTGGGTGGCTCAGTCAGTTAAGCATCTGACTTTGGCTCAGGTCATGATCCCGGAGTCCTAGGACAGAGCCCTGCGCTGGGCTCCCTGCTCAGTGGAGAGTCTGCTTCTCCCTCTGCCTGCCCCCCAACCCCAGCTTGTGCTCGTTTTCTCACTCATTTCTCTCTAATAAATAAAATCTTAAAAAAAAACACAACCAGGTTCTGTATTTTCAGATAGCTTGAAATTACTCCTTTATACCATAAGCACTTATTTAATTCTAACAATTTCTGATGAAAAAAATTTAAACTGTATTTAAAATTTAAACTTAATGCACATTTCCCTTTATTGGAAATGATATATCTAATATACCTTAGCATTTACATGCTGAGCATCAATTATGGTACTGTGCTCTAACATGGCAATAACTTAAAATATTACTGAAATATGGAAGGTTCTTTGCATATATGCCTAATGGCATCAAGGCACTGTTTTTAGAGTGTTACTGCTTTTAAATATCTTGCTAAAATTATGAAATATGTCATATAGATAAAAAATGAATAAAATAGACATAGCTTTTAAAACATTATGAGACGTTAATACCTTTAAAGCCCCCTTATGCCTCTTTCAGACTGAATCTTCCTTCCTCTCAGAGTTAACCACTAACTTGAATTTTTTGATATGTGTCTGCTTTTTATAGTTTTATTTTTCCTTTCAAATTATTTTTTGTACTTTTAATATGTCTGCTTTTAGAAACTCTACCAAAAGAGAAATATGTTGATCTGTTTTAGACTAGGATACTGAGAAGCAAGCTCATTAGGACTGTGCTCTTACGTAAAATGTGACAGGTTCTAAGAGAAGGCCAGAAGGGTTCTCTTTTGAATAAGTCCAATATGCATTATGGCACCTTCACTGAGATATCTATTTTGTCTGTTAAAAGGCCTTCTGAATTTATTTACTGCTGCTTAAGATTGTTCCAGATGGATGGGAATGCCAAAGAGATAACCCTGTAATTCAAGTGTTATATAGCTGAAGGATTCATCAACTAAAAGATCCTGAAGTGACATTAATGGTCATCAAATCCAACCTCTCCACTCCCTAAAGAAAAAATGAACCCCTCAAAAGTTTGAGTGATGTGTTTTAAGTCACAGAATTAACACAGAATTAAAAAAGAGCCAAGGTTGGCATTCAAGTCACTGAGACCAGTGGTTTTCAAGTAGGGACCCCTCAGCGGGTATTTGGCAATGTCTGGAGTCATTTTTGTTTGTCACACTGGGAAGGTGCTACAGGAGCCAGGAATACTGATAAACATCTTCTGATGTACAGGACAGCTTCCCAAAACAGAGTTATCTTGCCCAAAATATCAACAGTTGTGAAGTGGAGAAACCCTAACTTAGAACTACACTTTGTCAGGGGCGCCTGGGTGGCTCAGAGGGTTAAGCCTCTGCCTTCAGCTCGGGTCATGATCTCAGGGTCCTGGGATCAAGTCCCGCATCCAGCTCTCTGCTCAGCAGGGAGCCTGCTTCTCTCCGCCCCCTCTCTCTGCCTGCTTCTCTGCCTACTTGTGATCTCTCTCTGTCCATGAATAAATAAAAATCTTAAAAAAAAAACAAAACTACACTTTGTCAGATATCTGTAATCGACTATTTACTTAATACAAACATTCTGAGAAAAGCAGTGTCAAAATAGGTTATTTCCCTTTAGTTAAACATTCACGCAGATTTAAGGGTCCAGTTTGATTCCCTATAAGATGGACTACATTAAATAAAAAAAATAAAATATACTCACCAGGAGCCAAAACCCAAGGGTCTCCTATCATAATCTGGCAGCTCTGGAGCAATCTTACATGCCTGTATGTTCAGGTACTTAAATATGTGAATTTTGCCTTTAATACATATCTAAAAAAAGTAACATATACACGCAACCAAATTATTACTCATCCGAAATGTAGGTGTTCCCTGTTAACAATCACAATCAGCTTTTTATTTATTATATATTAGAAACAGCAGGCATTTCTATCAACTACATATAGCGATATTAAAAATCAAATACTCATTATAACATATTATTAGTTATTCTATGTGTTTAAGTGATATAAATACAGATTTTTTATTTTCTGGTCAAGAATAATTTTCAGTAACATATAAAATAAGTAACTTATGATTATAAACACTGAGAAAATACTAAATAAACTTATCACCCTGATTAGTTAGGCACAGTCAGGGATTTAAAGCATTGTACCCCACGGATTACACTGGCAACTTTTGCTTTTAGAAATTCAACAATCATGCACAATTATGTTTTGAATCCTACTTTCTGTAAGAGAGAAAAGCAGAAAGATTAATTATTAAAATTCTATTTCTGTTGACGGAAGTCAAAATACAAATTCTTTAGGATTATGAGATCCTTCTATAGTTATGAAGGTTACTCATAAAGCTTTATAGTTGCCATCTAGAGGCCTGAACAAGACCATCATCAACTATAGAGTTCAAATGCTACAGTGAAAAATATAGGCTGGCACGTGTTGTGATGAGCAATGGGTGTTATATACAACAAATGAATCACTGAACACTGTATCAAAACTAATGATGTACTATATGTTGGCTAACTGAACATAATAAAAGAATAAATTAAATTAAATTCAAAAATATACAGGCTCGTAAATTTTTTCAGATTATGGGATGACTGGAATCTATATGTAAAGTTACCTTATAATTATTATTAAATAGTTTCATATCTGTCACTGATGAACAAATGACCAAATTGACTAAATGAGGAACTTAAGATTTTAGAAAATAAAAAGGTACAAAAACAATGGTCAGAAGAAACGCACTGATAATCTTTAATTCTGAAAACCAAGTATTTTTATGTGTCTCTCGTGTTTACATTGCCTACATGCAAATTTTACTAGAAAGAAATTAACTCAAATTATATTAGAAAACTTCAAGAAGAACCCTTCAGCCTAAAAAAGTAAGTCAATTTAATGAAAACTGAAACACTTCTGGAAATATTACCTGCCCTTCATCCCATTTATTCAGGGCTTCTAAAGAATACGTATGTGTGTGAGTTTATTTTAAAAGAATTTCATTTCCAACAAAAAGATAAATGCATAGAACTTCAATTTGTAAATTCACCCTTTGTTGAAAAAGTTTCCAACATACTTCAGACCCACTAGAGTTTACCTGTGCAGGAGGAGACTGTAGTGGATTGTTATCTAGGGTGATCATCTGTAGGTGCCTGAGGTTCCGATAACAAACAGGGATTGCTGTAATTTTATTGCAGGAGAAGTCTAATCGTATCAATGGCAGTTCTGCCAGCTCTGCAGGGTGATAAGAAGGAAATGAACAATTCATGATATTTCAAAACTAGACAATTTTTACAGGAGCTTCTAGTTAAATAATAACAAATTTAATGTATTTATCTCCTTTCTTAATAATGAGCTAATATTGTAAAATGAAATCTAGTTGTTTACAGATGGGAATACTAGTGAAGAGCGCTCACAAAACTACAGAAACCAGAGGCCTGATACCACAGAAACATAGGCATAACCAATGGATTAGATGATAGTGTGTACAAAGAACAAGTTAAATGCCTAAGTTCCCAACCTCAACTCATGCAGCACAACCCCTCTCCAATCACCACAGGGGTCAATAAGTTATTCACTAGCGAAACCGAATCAAAAGCCTTTGAATTCAGGAATCTCAGGCACAATGGAAAGTCGGGATGAGCTGCCAGTTGAAAATGGAGGATTTAAGAGGAAGACTACACAGTGAAGAGACCTCAGCACTTTCCTACCCAACCCCATCCCATCCTTAGCTCTTGAATGCCTGTAGTCAGTCCCCTCTTATCTATGGGGGATATGTTTCAAAACCCCCAGTGATGCAGCAACTGCAGATAGTACCAAATCTGATATATACTATGATTTTTCCTATACATACATACCTGTATACATATACATGATAAAGTTTAATTTATGAATTAGGCATGGTAAGAAATTAACAACAATAACTAATAATAAAATAGAACAATTACAATAGTGTAATAAAAATTACATGAATGTGGTCTCTCTGCTAGAAAAGGAGGGAGGAATTAGCCATAGGCACATAAAAAAACTAAGCAAGAACAAAACAAAAAAAGATGAAAGCAGCAACAAAAATAAGATGTAGAAAAAAGAAATAAAATCAGAGTACATCAACTGAATTGGCAGGGAACAACATTTATATAGTTGTAGTAACATAAACAATAATACTTTGATCAAAAGTTGTGATAAAACTACATTGGGAAGATAGTAGGAGGGAAGTAAAGCTATGATCGTGATAGTGTGTAAGAAAGTTAAACCATCATCTATCAGATCGCCTGGATGGCTCAGTCAGTTAAGCATCTACCTATGACTCAAGTCATGATCCCAGGGTCCTGGTATTGAGCCCCGCATCAGGCTCCCTGCTTAGCAGGAAGCCTGATTGTCCCTCTCCCTCAGCCTGCCGCCCTGCCTACTTCTGTGCATTCTCTCTCTCTCTAATAAATAAATACAATCTTAAAAAATAAAAATAAAAAAAATAAACAGTCATCTACCATAACAGGAGCTGACATAAATGTCAAGACTGATAAATCCAGTAAAGCTGTTAAAGCCTGCTATTTAGAAATATGTCAGCAAATGCTAGTGGAAATAGTCAAAGGCAGAAAAGGTAGATGCTTCCAGACATTAAAACTGGGGAGGTGGAGGGGTGCCAGGTAGCTTAGTTGGCTAAAGGTCCAACTCTTGATTTCGGCTCAGGTCATGATCTCAGGGTCATGAGATCAAGTCATGTGGCAGCTCCACACTCAGCACTCAGCAGGGAGTCTGCTTGAGATTCTCTCTCTCTCTCTCTCTCTCCCTCTTCCCCTCCTCCATGTGCACATGCAAGCACACGCTCTCTAATAAATAAAATCTTAAAAAACAACAACTGGGGAGGGAGATGGTTGAGGCAGCAGAATGCTATTATTGATTTTGAACTTTTTATACTCAACTTTCTGAATGATATATTTTATACTATTTTATACTATATATATATTTTTATATTATTTGACTTTCTGAGCAATATATTACTTTATGACAATTAAAATTTAAAATCAAAATGGCAATAAGAGACATACATCTTATCTACCAAACCACCAATTAATGAACACGAACTTACACACTAACATATGTAGCTACTGGAATAAAGCTTTCTTCCCATTTCAGTTTAGCTGAATATGTTGAGATTACAAGATAAGCTTTAAAGCCATTTAAAATTATATGTGTGACTCACCATTTTCTTGTAACATACATTTAAATTTTGATAGAGAAATAAATTAGATGATAAAACTATTAGACTATATCTGTCATTTAAAACTCTGAATTTTCATTTTCACTAAAATCCCAATGTTTTCATTAATTGATTTTGTAGTAAGTCCATATTATTATATTAATAAGACTTTTTTTAAAGATCAATCACCATAAGTGGGTCCTGAGTAGAAGGGTAATCTTGGATAGAAATTTTGGGTTATGAGACCTATGGCATGATTTTGGTCAGTTCTGCTGGGGGCCTTCATTCATATTCCTGAGGGGGTAAAAGTAGACCCAGGAGGAAATGAGGAAGGGCTCTAAAAATAAAAGGTGTAGAGGTTACTGAGTAAGTGAGTAAGATGAAAGTTATGCAGGATTTTGGATAGTCTGACCGTACTAAGTGTATAAAAGTGGACTAAATGGTCACTTACTGAGACAGTATGACATCCAAAATGTCCAAGTCACATTTGTATGAACTAAAAATTTGTTAGAACTAAAAATCATACTGGATTAAACTGGTGTTAACATTTAGATTTCACAGTGAAGCAAAAGTTTCATTAGTTATTTCATTATTTACTATACAAGTCGATTTTTGTAGAAGAACCTAGAGCATCATAGTCATGAAAATACCTTCTAAAGGACAGAGGTAAGGGAAAGTGGATGGGAGTACAGATGACACAGGAGTTTCCAGGAGCTGATCACTACTTTGGCTGGATATTCATTGCTCTCATTTATATATGAAATTTTCCACAATAAAATTAAAGAAATATATACTCTGATCTAAGTTCTCCCCATTTTTCATTTCTTTTTATGGCTTCTTTCATGAATTCATATTTTGAAGGACTGATAAATTATTCTTAATTTGTTTAATCATTTTTATCATTTAGATACATATACCAGAGCCTACAGTAAGCCTAAGAGAACCAGCCTCCCAGTGTAGTCTCTCACTGCATTCATTATTCATTCTACACATCACCTCATTAACTAGCCACAACCATTAATTAGCCTCTATCTGAACATTTCCAGGGAAGATTAAGTTCAAGTTAAGTCTATTTTAAGTCAGTGCAAATTGCAGGAATATTTTTCATTACACTAAACTATTTCCTCATCAAAAACATGATCTATTTCTCCCAATAGTTTCAAGTACTAAAATTTTCAGGGACCCTACCTTGCATTATTAATTAATTCTGACACGATCTAAAAATACAATCACTGGTTAATAGTTATTGGAGTTTTTCACT
Source organism: Enhydra lutris kenyoni (assembly GCF_002288905.1). Lineage (NCBI taxonomy): Eukaryota > Metazoa > Chordata > Mammalia > Carnivora > Mustelidae > Enhydra > Enhydra lutris. Next base: position 27,659,474 of record NW_019154123.1, read on the forward strand.
GAAGACTCTAACTTTAAAATCTATAAGGAAACAGGAAACATATAGTAGCTGAACTACTGTATCTCAAACGTTGCCTATAACTCGTATACATTTTTGTCTTGTACCTATCAGTCTGAGAGATCTTCAGAATAAAACAAGAAATAACAAAACAATTATTTCAGTTTCTTACCTTCAGGCAAACGTATTAAGTGGTTTCTTCTTACATTAAGGTCTCTCAAGGCCTCCAAATTACCAATTTGGGAAGGTATTGTTTGAATTTCATTGCAGCTCACATCCTATCTCAAAAAGATACAAGGTAAAGAGTTGTTCTAATATTACAAATTTGTCCACTTTAAACCATGTGTAAAATGAGGTTTGATAAAGTAATACTTATGATCTGTCTTAACTGTAAAAAAAAAAAAAAAAGATTCTGTGTCCCCTTGTTAATTCTAAAAACGTAGAGGCTTCTGACTGATTTTACACATTTTATATGGATCTACACTAATTTTATGAGCAGAACAAAAATTAAATGACAAGATATGGACAGAAGGCCTAGGATCAAATCAAATGAAAATTCTAGTGAAAAGGTAAATTAGAAAAAAGTATAACAACAGATCTATTTAGGATAATATTTTATAAGTGTTCTTTTTAGAAGAAAAAACAAAACAATAATAAAAATTATAATGATAAAATTAATTGAAAGGAACTCCTATTTTCAAAATACCAGCTCACCTGCTCAAGAATGTAAAATAAAAATGCACTGAAGAGGGGGGTGTGGGTGGCTCAGTTGGGTGAGCGATTGCCTTTGGCTTAGGTCATGATCCTGGAGTCCTGGGATTGAGTCCCGCATCAGTCTCCCTGCTCAGCAGGGAATATGCTTCTCCCTCTGCCCCTTCCCCTCTCATGCTCCTTCTTTCTCAAATAAATAAATAAAATCTTTAAAAAAAATGCATTGAAGACAGCTCAAAAAATTCTTTATCAAACTGAAAGTGAGTGAAAAAAAAACTGAAGTACACATAACTCATAGGCCATGGAAAAAACAGACACTGCTCTATTGGCATCTGATCAAGCTGGTACCAACACAAGTATTATGTGGGCCTTCTGGTATATTGGTCAACATCTTGATTCCACTAGTTCTGAGAAGAGGCTGACTACAGATTCCAAGACTGACAAATTCAGAATTCCCTAATTCTGAGACCAGCCAGAAAAATGTATAACATTTTTCCATGTATAACAGCAGGAAGTTGTCTAGGTTAATAAAAGCTCCAAGATGCCACATTAACACTTAGAACTCCTTTAGGATATGAGTAAAAAGACAGTATTAATAGACTTACTATTTGAAAAGACCACTTACCAAAACTTCAATAATCTTCAAACATTATTTTTACATTTTCCCATAATACTCTTAGAGAAAATATTACTTTACTTTTCCTACCAATTAATGACTGAAGTAGAATCAGTAGCTATACTTTTTAGTCCAATGCTCTGGGCATCAAAGTTAAAAGGAAGAGAAGTTGAAAGGATAGGGAAAACTGAACCTGAGACAGAAGATAATAGTAATTTATAATATTTCTCTTGGAAAATGTATATCTTGAAAGACTGAAGTTTACTTTCACTTAAAAATGAAGGGAAGGGTGGCTCAATCAGTTAAGCCTCTGCCTTCAGCCCCGCATGGGACTCCCCACTTGGTGGGAAGTCTGCTTGTCCCTCTGCTTCTGCCCTTCCCCCTTCTTGTGCTTTCTCTCACTCTCTTGCTCTAATAAATGTATAAAATCTTTAAGGGGAAAAAAAAAAACAATGAAGAGAAATAGCGGCACCTGGCTGGCTCATTTGGAGAAGTATGTGACTCTTGATCTTGGGGTCTTTAGTTTAAGCCTCATGTTGGCTATAGAGACTACTTAAATAAATAAACTTAAAAAAAGAAAAGGGAAATAAAGGAAAAAAGCAATAAGGATGCTGTGAAAACATGTTCTATCAAGTAGAAATCAGGAGCTTTGGGATTATTAATTCTCACTCTGGGGTGCCTGGGTGGCTCAGCTGGTTAAGCGACTGCCTTCAGCTCAGGTCATGATCCTGGAGTCCCTGGATCAAGTCCTGCATCAGGTTCCCTGCTTGGCAGAGAGTGTGCTTCTCTCTCTGACCCTCCTTCTTCTCATGTTCTCTCTCTCTCTCAAATAAAAAAATAATAATTCTCACTCTGGCACAAACTATACAACTGAGGGTATCGATTTACCTCTTCTGTAGAAAGCTAAAAACTCCTTCTACAAGATATAGCTTAGGTATTTATGATTCAATAAGCAGATACAGAAAGTTCTGATTTGAAAAGTCAGAATCTGAATCACAAGCAAAATTTACTGTTAGTTCATGTTAATAACCCAAGCTCTGAAGAAATGCCAACAAACTTGTATTTTGGACTTTATTTCCTAGATCTTATTGTCTCTAAATAAATAGTCTAAATACTCCAGATTTAATATATTTGTGTATTTTTACATGTGACCTTTTATATTCATAATCCACCTGAAAAAAAGAGAGAGCTAATGTGTGGTCCAGTTAAATTACATGTGAATTTTTTGTTTATGATGTCTATCTTTGTTAATAAACCTACATGAAACTATCCTTCCAAATCTCAATGGATATAATTGTATTTGACCATTTCAGAAATATAAAACATGGGCTCTGAAGTTAAGGTAGGTTGATTTCAAATTCTATTTCAGTTATGGAACCTTGGGCAAATTACCCAAGTGCTACTTTCCTCGGCTTTAATATGATAATTATAATACTTAATTCATGTTACTGTGTTGTTTAATGGGAAAAGTTCCATTCCCATGCCCAGAATATTAAGTACTAAAGAGTAACAAGGAGTAGTAAATGAAAGTCAAGCTTCTCAGAAACCATAAAGCAGTAAAGAATAGCTTACTTTATAGAAGGAGAGGGGTGCTAGAGATAGCATGTAAGACAAAAAAAAATAAGCCCGATCTTTGTAGTGCCCGTTCCCCCTGTAGGGGCTAACCAAAAATCGGAACACTGACACTATTAAGATTTTGAAAAATTCAAATGCATTATTTAACTTATATCTCAAAAGTTTAGTAACGTGGAAATCAATGAATACTGGTTAAAATTTAATTCTAATGACTTTCTCCCAGTCCACGTGGGCCTATTAGACTTGCACTTTAAGTACTTTAACTCTGTCCTGAAGCACTTCAGTACTGATCAACCAGCAAAACTTCACTATTCATACCTGAAGAAAACTAAACAATACGTACCTTAATAATGGGTCTTTATCACATGACAGATTATGGTATGACTATGGATATACATACATGTGGGACAGTGAAAAAGTAAAACATTAACTTACAAGTTCTGTTAAATGTCTGAGATGTCCAATTTCCTCTGGAAGTGACACCAATTTGTTATTACTAGCAATTAAGACTTTCAGTGGTAAATTACACAAGTGCACTGGTAACGTTGACAGTTGGTTCCGACTAAATGGGTAAGTAGAAAAAGAGAGGAGTAAGAACCCACCACTCAAGAAAGAAATTTCCATCTTTCCTATTCTACACTCAGTAAAGTGACAAACCTAAGTCTTGGAAGAAACAAATGGGATATCAGATTTGGATTCTGGCCTCCATTACCTCACGTTATCACCTTTGTGATTTTAAGCACAGCATTATTCGTTTTTTACACAGATTCCTCATATGTAAATTGAGGATCTTAATAACTCTTCTACCTATCCTACAGGACCCTGTACCATAAAACTCCTTTGTAAATAATGATGTGCTATATAAACACAACATTTGTTACTTATTTAAATTACTGTTATGAACGATATAGTGATTTAAAAATACAGTAGATGACTGTTATCCTTTCCTGTCTTCCAAACAAGAGTTATAAACATATAAGTAGTTGTATCTACTTCCCTCACCATTACATACATTATAATCAAATGTATACAAATGATCCAAATATAGTTCTATGGAAAACAAGTGACAGGCTGTGATTTCAAATATGTCACACCAGCTGAAGTATAGGTATATAAATCTTTTATGGGGCACTTGGGTGGCTCAGTTGGTTAAGCAACTGCCTTCGGCTCAGGTCATGATCCCAGAGTCCCCAGATCGAGTCCCACATTGGGCTCCCAGCTCCAAGGGGAATCTGCCTCTCCCTCTGACCTTCTCCCCTCTCATGCTCTCTCTGTCTTTCTCTCAAATAAATAAATAAAATCTTAGAAAAAAAAAGAAATCTTTTATATATATAAAAATATGCGAAATCAGTACTGAAAATACACATCTATCATTAGGATAAAAATGAGTTAAAATTTTACTTATATAGATTTAACCTTTTCATCTCTAGGGTCAGTTCACCCCATTTCCAAGACCTTTTGCTGATATGACCAATATAGATCACGAGCCTTTAAAACTTTTTCAATCAATAATTCTATTCCGGGATGCCTGGGTGCCTCAGTCAGTTAAGCATCTGCCTTTGGCTCAGGTCACGATCCTGGGGCCCTGGGATCAAGCGCAGGGAGCCTGCTTCTCCCTCTCCTCCCCACTTATGCTCTCTCTATCTCTGTTGCTGTCTCTCTCATATAAAATCTTAGTAATAATAATAATAATTATAACAATTCTATTCCTAGACATTTATCTTAAGGAAAGAGAAAGATAAACATTTACATACAAGAGTCTCTGCCAGTATTACTTTTATCATGGCAAAAACCTGAAATAAACTAAATATCTGAGAGGGAAAATGAGTTTTAGAGTATATAAACTATAGAATAAAATCTTTACATACAAAAATATTTCCAAAGAGTATATCATGCCAAGGGGAAAAATCTCATTTAGAAATTTTATTGAAAGCCTAGAGAAAAAGGAAAACATCACCTATAATTATAACTCAGATACAACATTTTGATGAATTTTCTTTATACTTTTCTACATTTGCTCATTTTTTTCCAGTGAACATTTATAACTTTTATAACCAAAAAAATAGTGAAAGAAGTATTCCAAGATATGAAAAAATAGAAAGGAGTTAAATAAATGCATTTACACATTCAGAACTTAGTACACAAAAATGCAAAATCACAACAATGAAAGTACTTTCAGATCTATTCTCATTTGATAAAGCTTATTTGAAAATGTAATTGTAGAATCACTACAAGACTACTGCAAGCCTATCAGGCCAATGACCCTTACAGTTTGTTAATTATTGCAAAGCTAAAGGCAAAGGGAGAAAACTAGAAGCACATAGGAAATATTGTTAATTCAGCCTAAGAATGAATATGAATAGATAATGTAAATATGAATAGATAATGTAAATTTGATATGAATAGATAATGTAAATTTCAGTGATACTGCAGATATAAATAGATAATGTAAATTTCAGTGAAAGGGAAGAGAGAACTGAAAATACCATATAAAACTAAAAATTAAAAAAAAAAGAAAGAAACAGCATCCTTACCTAATATTTAAGAATGTTAGAGCTTGTAGGTTTAGAATTGCCTCTGGTATATACCGAATACAATTTTGGTATAAGTTGAGATTCTCGAGAGAAACAAAATGACATGCTTCTATGGGAATCTCTGAGAGACGATTGCGTGACAGATCTGAAAGAAAAAATAAATTAAGTTTTAAGGTCAAACATTAGAACTTATTTTACCAAAATGTTAGATAAATAAGCAGGTTTCATGATTGTCTGAATTCCCAAGAGTTTCCATCGTGAAGAATGGTCCAGAGTAAACATTCAAATATTTATTATTCAATTGAAAAAAACATTTTAACATACTCCTCTCCATCTTTTTGCTGGGAAATACTGGGAAATATTCCTTCTGAGTCCCCACATATACTTAAAAAATAAAACCAGTATTTTTTTGCAAGTAACACAAATTCTAAGGCATATCTGTCTACAATTACACCAAAGATCATACTAAGTATCAAATATCCTAGGAAACAAATAGATCCTAAAAACCACCTTCCCAAAAGCATAGACAACATTCTGGGATTTTTTTAAAAAAACAACACAAAACTTAAAAAAAAATACTGCCCCCCCCTTTTAAGATTTTTTTATTTATTCATTTGAGAGAGACAGAGAACAAGCAAGAGCATGAGTAAAGGAGATGGTCAGAGGGTGAGGGAGAAGCACACTCCCTGCTGAGCTGGGTGCCTGACACGGGCCTCAAACCCAGGAACCCTGGATCATGATCTGAGCTGAAGGCAGATGGTTAACTGACTGAGCAATTCAGGTGCCCCATTATACTGCCCCTTTCTTTACCGTCAAAGATTATCAGGGTCATGTCAAAAGGAGTCAGGAACCATTCTGCTTCTAGGCCAAAGATGAGACAAATCTCAGCTTCAATGGAAATAATAACTGCAAAGGACTCAAATATATCACATACGTTGAATTATATTAGTTTATAATGACATCTCCCCCTTCCCCCAAAAGATGATAGAGAACCCATTCATAATCTCGTAAACTGATAAAGGGCAAAACATTTAATTTGCCTTTCCTATATGAACTGTATCACTGAGTAACCAAAAAGATGAAATGTCTGTATAAGTGTTCGCCTTATAAAAAAAAATGATAGGATGTCACCATTTTGCAACCAGCAATGAATTAATGGATCTAGAATTGAGTATTAACAGCTTTTTTTAAATAATTTTTTTTAATTTTTAATTTATTTGACAGACAGAGATCACAAGTAGGCAGAGAGGCAGGCAGAGAGAGAGAGGAGGAAGCAAGCTCCCTGCAGAGCAGAGAGCCCGATGCGGGACTCGATCCCAGGACCCCGAGATCATGACCTGAGCTGAAGGCAGAGGCTTAACCCACTGAGCCACCCAAGCGCCCTATTAACAGCTTTTTTTTTTTTTACAACAAGACAATCAGAAATTGTATGCCTCCCTCTGGAAGAATAGAAAATCACTACGGTCTTGCCAGAGGGACAGAACCCACATCTACTGAAGCTTTTGCTAACTTTCAGGAAATGGAGAAGACAAAGGCATCTGCTGAAATAAAGTCACTCTATCATTATCCATTTAGATCTAGTTAAATATACTGTGAGATTCACTTGCTTACCACTGTTTTCTCTCTTCTTCTGCCCTATCTCAAAGTCTCTGTTGGCAATTATTGGTGAGAATCATTTACTGAGAACTTCTCCTAAATGGAGGACTTGTATTACTGTGTGTTCACAAGTATCTTGCTTTCACCACAACATGTGAATAATACCTGCTTAGGTATAGGCACAGGTCCTTTCTTAGGAACCCTGTAGATGTTATTTTACTACCATCTAGCTTCCAGGGTCACATGGAGTAGTCTGGCACATATACGATGATTTTTTCCTTTGTAAACAGCTTGTTTTTCTTGTCTCCCCACCATCTTCAACAGTCTGGTCTGGAACTCAGCAGGCTCTTTCAGTTTTTCTTCAAACCAGAGACATGCTTGCCTAGTATAGCTTTAGTTACTGCACCTCCTCCATTTGTTCTCTCTCCTTCCATAGACACATATACCTATAACTATATCTATATCTTTATCTATATTTATATCCCCACTGACTACCCCATTTGGCTATACTCTTCTACTCAATGTTCCAGACCAGGAATTTGAGTCTCACCAATAATCACCCTTTCCACAAGTTAATATCTAAAAAAGCTCCTCATTTTTTGTTTTCTTTTACACTATGATTAGAAGCATGTCTCTTTGTTTCTCTTGAAAATCTAAGATAATTTATTTTGTTTTGCCTGTTAAATCTGTCATCTATCTCCTCCAGTTTCACTTGTTCTAGATGCAATCCTTGTTCATCCTGTCTCCGGCTGCTGGTGTTCCTTTAAGTGAACTGTTTTCCTTTGCCATTCATGGCTTGCATCATCGTCATGTCATCTCGGAGCTCATCCTTCAAGCTGCTCGGAGTCCCTTGAAAGGCAGTTAACACCAAAATTGTAGAAGCAACCTCTACAATGGGATGGAAGTAAGCTTTTACTCAAGGGCACAGTTCTTTCTGAGGACTCAAAAATTCTGATAATTGCCCCACAGGCTTTTGCCTCTTGTTTTCATTTGGATCACATTATATTCCCCAAACTCACATATTCCCTCTAGGCCCCTCCAGCCTACATGCCTCAGAGCTGTTTCACTCTCAAGTGATAGTTAGTAACTGAAGTTGGGAAACAGATCACTATCTTGCCAAAATGCCTCCCCATATTGTATTCATTAGGAAAAAGTTTTAATGCCCTAGTTAACAGAGACCATCAAATACTTAAGACTAAAAATTTCCTATAGAATCACACTATAAATAGTTTCTTTCATACTAAATGCAGTAAGAATTCTTTTTTATCAATTCCTATTTAAATTTTATTACTATAATTTTAAAAGTTGAAGAAATGAGGAGTGCCTGTCTGGCTCAGTTGGAAGAACATGTGGCTCTTGATCTCGGGGTCATGAGTTTGAGTCCCACACTGGGTGTAGAGATTACTTAAACAAATACATAAACTTAAAAAAAGTTGAAGAAATTAAAGAAATTAAATTCATTGCAAACTGCTCCTTATTTATTTAACCCTCCAAGATGACAGCTCCAGGCAACAGATTAAATTTAGGCAGGGATTACGCTTAAACATGATTTAAGCTTAAATTAAACCTTAAACATGATTTAAGCTCAGCCTGTTAAGCATCTGCCTTTGGCAGGTCCTGGAATCCAGCCCTGCATCAGGCTTCATGCTCAGCAGGAAATCTGCTGAGTCAGCTTCTACCTCCCTCCCCACTCAAGTGCTCTCTCTCAAATAAATAAATAAATAAATAAATCTTTAAATTACTTAAAATCCAGAAAAATGAAACAAATAACTTCCAACATTTTTTAATCCCCATGTTAAGCAGGGAAAAAAAATAACAGCAAGATATACACTAGGCTTAGACGCATTTCAATAAATGGGTACTCCTTAATTTTTTAATATTTAGCAAATTTAAGACATAATCTATTTTTGAAACCAGAGTTTTGGATAAGGGTTCTTACAAGTTCTTCCACTTAAATTGTATTTTTATTTCAATTTGGGAAGACAAGTAGCTACTTCCTTATGTTAACTAAGTAATTTTTTACATGCTATAAATCTATGATCATATTAGAGAAAATACTGCAAAGTACTAAAGGTTTATAAAAAATATTTTTTGTCACACTCTCTCAAGGAAGAAATAATTCTATAATCAAAGAAATGTGTTTTAAAAAGCCTTCATGGGTGCCTGGGTAGCTCAGTTGGTTAAGTGTCTGACTCTTGGTTTCAGTTCAGGTCATGATCTCATGGGTTGTGAAATCCAGCCCAGGCTCAGCAAGGAGTCTGCTTGAAGATTTTCTCCCTCTGCCCTTACCCCCACTTGTGTGCTCCCTCACTCTCTCTCTCAAATAAATAAATAAATTTTTAAAAAAGCCTTTAAGAAATAACCTTCAGTTTAAAAAATTATGGGTATGTAGTATTCTTAAAACTCTTTTTCTGGTTATAAAAGCAATGATGCTAACTTCATATGGAGAGAAGACTGCATAAAACATATACACATTCAAAGAAATAAAAATATTGCCAGTACCCTAGAAGCTCCAATGTAGCTGTTCCTGATCATAAACTTTTCCCTCTCCAAAAGAGAAACTAATCTACTGATTTTAGTGATAATCATTTCCTTGATAGTTTTAACACTTTACAATTTTTAGTACTAACTACCTATTGTTTTGGAGATCAGAAGTCAGAAATAAGTCTCATTGGGTTAAAATAAAGGTGTGTTGGCAGGGCTACATTTCTTCTGGAGATTTAGGGGAGAATCTGTTTCCTTCTATTTTCATGTAAGGTGTATCCTGCAGTAGTTCCTTCATTTTCACTGTCTTCATAGTTCTCTTCTATATAAACATGCCACAGTTTATTTGCTTATCCTACTACTGATGAACACTTCAATTACACATTGATCTAGATGAATATCTAGGAGTGAAAATGCCATGTAATAAGATGTAGGGATCTTCAACTTCACAAGAGAATGACAAATGGTTTTCCAAAGTGGTTGCACCAATTTACACATCTACTAGCAGTGTGGAAGACTTCTTGTGGCTTCACATCTTTTCCAATACTTATTATTATGAGATGTCTTAATATGTTTATTATGTTTTAAAGATTTTCATACAGTGGCATTTCACTGTGATTTTAATTTTCATTTCCTTTATTATTAATGAGGTACTACAGCTTTTCATTTGTTTATTGGCCATAGATTTCCTTTCTCATAAAGTCTTTTGATTTGTTGGAGATCTTTATAAATTCAGAATATGAATCTGGTATCAATTATATCTGCTGCAAATCTCTTCCCCCACTTTGCGGTTTGAAGTTCCACACTCTTTGTGGTATCTCTGGTGACAGTCTTACTTACTTACTTACTTACTCTATACAGTAAAATGTCTTATTAATCTTTTCCTTTATGGTTAGTGGTTTTTACAGTTTTAAAGGAAAACCTTCCCTTAAGTTTATAAAAAGATATATTCTTCTGAAAGTTTTATAGTTTGACCATCACATTTACTATACCAGGTATTGTTTTTCTAGTATGATATGAAGTAGGAGGCCAATTTCAATTTTTCCTACAGGGATATCCATTTATCCCAGTGACCACTATTGAAAAGATCATCTTCCCTCCTATTATTTGCCAATAACAACTTTGTCATATACCAGGTGTCTATATTTGTATGGGTCTACCTGAAGGCTAATACACCACACTATTGTCAGTATTACTCAATCTTAATTACTACAGCTGGATAATAATTCTTGCCATCTAGCAGAGTGATGTGTTCCTAAACCGCTAAGGTATTCCTACCTCATCGTTCTTCAAGTATTTCTTGGTTTTCTAGATCCTCTGCATCTCCTTTTAAACTTTAGAATGGGCTTGTTTAATTTCATGAAAACACTTGCTGGAGATTGCAGTGAGTCAAATATCAATTGAGAAGAAATAACACCTTTATAATATTGAATTTTTCAATCCACGAACATCTCCACTAATTAATAAAAGTCACCTTTAATTTACCTATTAATAAAGTTTTATAATTTTCCTCAGGAGGGTTTTACACATTGTTTACTTGCTTTATCCCCAGTTCTATTGAGATGATCATAAGATTTTTATCTTTACTTATATTAATGTTTTATAAATACATTAGATTAGAAATATTTTCTAGTTTCCATTATGATTTCTGTCTTACTCTGTCAGAAATGTATTCTTTAATTTCTGAACATGTAAGGACACTCTAATTACCTTTTTGTTGATTTCTAACAACTTTATTATACTAAAAGAATACTCTTGGGGCGCCTGGGTGGCTCAGTGGGTCAAAGCCTCTGCCTTCGGCTCAGGTCATGATCTCAGGGTCCTGGGATTGAGTTCCGCGTCTGGCTCTCTGCTCAGCGGCAAGCCTGCTTCCTCCTCTCTCTGCCTGCCTCTCTGCCTTCTTGTAATCTCTGTCTGTCAAATAAATAAATAAAAATCTTAAAAAAAAATACTCCTTATGTTATTTCAATCCTTTGATATTTGTCTGCATTTTCTTTATGGATCAGCATATGGTCCATTTTTATAAATATTCTGTGTGAGTCTGAAAAGAATGTGTACTCTACATTTCTACATTGCACATAATGTTCTAGTTAGGTCTATTAGGTCCTATTTGTTTGACTGCATTGTTCAAGGCTCATCTTTACTTTTTTGGGGCAGTTTTTTTTATATCAACTGCTGAAAAAGGTATATCACAGTCAGTCTTCTGTTACTATTACTATTGCTATCTTGTCTATTTCTTTCTGTAATTCTTGGGATTTTGTTACTGTGTTCCTATGAAATTTTAAATTATTAAATTTTTCTGATAAATCAAATTTTTATAATTCTTATTTTTTTTAAGATTTTTCTTTATTTATTTCACAGAAAGAGAAACAGTGGGAAAGGGAACATAAGGAGGGAGAGTGGGAGAGGAAGCAGGCTTCCCCACGAGCAGGGAGCCTGATGTAGAGTTTGATCCCAGGTCCCTGGGATCATGACCTGAGCCAAACATAGACACTTAACTGACTAAGCCACCCAGGGACACCTTAAGTTACCTCTTTTATTTCTAGTATTGTTCTTTGCTTTGAAATTTCTTCATTTGGTTGGTCTGGTGGACTGATTTTAATGTGACTCCCATGATCCCTGTTCATGCCCTTGTATAACAATCCCTCCAATTGAGTATGGGTGGGACTTCAAAAGTAGCCAATATACATTTGACCCTTGAACAATGTGGGTGAGTTAGGAGTGCCATCCCCCGACACAGCTGAAAACTGGGTATAACTTTTGACTCCCTCAAAACTGAACTCCTAATAGCCTACTGTTGATCAGAAGCCTTACCAACAGCAGAAACAGTCAATTAACATACAACTTGTATGTTATATGTATTATATACTGTATTGTCACTATAAAGTAATCTAGAGGAAAGAAAATGTTTAGAAGATCTTATGGAAAATACATTTATAGTACCATACTATAAAAAATCTGCATGTAAGTGGACTCATGCAGTGCAAACCTATAGTGTTAAAAATCAACTTAGACTTGCCTTTAACCAGCAGAAAATTGCAAAGGAGATGTATGTTATTCCTGTGGTTATATCCATCTGTTTCTCTCTGTTGCAGCTTTGAAGAGTCAAGCTATCATGAATTTTACCCCCGAAAGGAAGTAAATTCTGCCAACAACCTGAAGGAGGCTGGAAGCAGACCCTTCCCCAGTCAAGCCTCTTGATGAAAACGCAGCCCTGGTCAACACCTTGATTGGAACCCTGCTGCAGACCTAGCTAAGCTGTGCCTGGACACCTGATCAGATACCTGATCCAAAGGAACCATTAAGTTCTTTAACTGCTAAGTTTATGATAGTTTGTTAAAGCACAGGGAACAATATAATTAATTTATCTATAGAATATCTTCAACACTTCTCAATCATTATGTTTTGAATGTGTCTCTTATAAACAGCATATAGATTTTGCTTTCTTTTTATTGCCCAACAATCTTTATCTTTTAACTGAAACACTCTATATTTAACATAATTACCCAGTGTATTTGGATTTTTATTTTTTATTTTATTTATTTATTTTTTAAGATTTTATTTATTTATTTGACAGACAGAGATCACAAGTAGGCAGAGAGGCAGGTAGAGAGAGAGGAGGAAGCAGGCTCCCTGCTGAGAAGAGAACCTGATGTGGGGCTCGATCCCAGGACCCTGAGATCATGACCTGAGCTGAAGGCAGAGGCTTTAACCGACTGACCCACCCAGGCACCCTGTATTTGGATTTTTAAAACGGTCATGTTATTTCTAGCTCTTTGATTATCTACGCTCTTTTCTTTATTGCTAAAATCTCAATTATGTTCAAAACAGTGAAGTACTCAGCTAGAACACAGACTCAGTTTCCAATTTTTTTAATTACTCAAGTTCAAACTAGTGGAATATGGATATAGAATTTAACTATATTTGACTTACTAACTAATTAATGTAGGAAAATATCATTTACAGGCAGTGTCCTGAGTCCTCTATATAAACCAAATGCTTCAAAAGACCTCATGTTTTTCTGAAGAGGGGAAAAGACTTCTCAGCTTTGAGAACTATCTTTACACAATAATGCCAAAGAAATGCTATATATTTGCAAATATATCAGTTTTCCAGTATTTTCTGTCATGATGGAAATGCTTTTGTCTATTCAGTTCCTTAGGACAGAATTCTGGAATCACTTTTTTCTAATCTAAACCTATCAACAAACACTATCAGTTTATTGGCCCAAATGTATCTTGAACCCATTCATTTCTCTTTATCTCCTCTGTCACTGCCTAATCTAAGATTCAAATAAAACAACACATGGAAAATTATTTCATAAACTATAAAACACAAAGAGGCACACATAAAGCCAGCTTCCTAGGGTTGAGAGCAATACAACAAAAACAAATAACAAAACTCCCCAAATTATATGGAATTGTGTGAGGTCAGAGTGCAATATAATAATTTACGATCTTTGGTCACCAAAATGAAGCAATATTGCATTCAGTATACCCTACTTCTAAAAGGCAAAAATGCAGCAAACATTTACTTAATGATTTACATTAAAATGTTTAAAACAATTTCCTTATCTTTCAGTGAGGTTAAATAAGCACAAAGGTTAGTGTATCTTTGTGTTACTAGAGTAAGCTTTTGATTTCACACATACTCATAAGACTAGTTATTGTCACACAAACCTCCTAAGTTTCCAACTCTGTGTCTGTGTAATCAATCTTAGCTTGTTTTCTAGACTGCTAATTCAATTGAGATTTGCCAAGTACTACAAAAAGCCACAAACTGGATAATAAACAACTTTGCAATTAAGCTATTAAGTTACTTCTATATATCATATCCTGCATGTGGCCTTGGTCTTTCACTAGCCATTATCTTTTCTTCTAATGCTAGTAACATGAGCCAACAACTATACCACTCTTTGGCACAGACCTTGATGTATTATTCAGTTGAGCAAAGCATAAAAAACCCATTTTGGCCTGATAAAAATATGAGAAAATTTTTGGCTAAAGGATAAATCATGAAGTCTCAATAACTAAACTAAATAACTAAACTAAATCATGATAAATCATGAAGTCTCAGTAACTAAACTAAATAACTAAATGTTTCAATAAAAAGTTCTAGCGCATTGTTTGTAATAAAATGCCCAATTATTTTCCATTTTTATGAAAGTCTTACCCTCAATATCAAATTCACCTCAGAGATACTGCTGAGTTTTAAAATAATATGTTAAAGAAAAAAGCCTAAAAAAATACTAAAAAGCATCCTAAATATTAATGGAAGGGGTGTTTAAGAATCTAGATTCATGCACCAAATATTTAATGAGTCTCTTATAAGGATAGGAACTATGTCTGCTTTGTTCAACTCCATACAATTAGCACTCAGTAGTGCCACTGCACATAGTATGGAGCTCAATAAAATATTCATTCAAAAAATGAGCGAATAAATGGATAAAACAAAAACTGTCAACTCAGAAACGAGTAAGAATCCTGTCCTCCCTTATCTATAGAGCTTCAGCTACAGTAAGACTGTAACATGATTAACATAGCTAAGAAAGGCCAAATCACAATTTTATCTTCCTTAATTTTTTTGCTGTTTTAAAAGGTATTACATAACCTGGATTGAAAATAACTTACTTCTAAACAAGTACTTACATAAAATGAATCAAATTCAACTTTACAGGGAAAAACTGTTATGTCTATCAAACTATAGATAAGTATCTTAGATTTATTTATTTGAGAGAGAGAGAAAGAGAGACAGACAGACAGCGGGGGGAGGGGCAAAGGAAGAGGGAGAGAAATCGTGGAACAGACTCCTAGCTGACTGTGGAGCCTGACGTGGGACTCAATCCCAGGACCCCAAGATCATGACCTGAGTTGAAATCAAGAATCGGACACCCAGGTGCCCCAAATATTTTATAATTTTTTAAAAAAGGTTGAAATAGGTTACAGCTGTAAAAGAGTGCTTTAGGTATATAAAATATTAACACTGGACCTTTGTTCCATTTTGAAATATAAAATGTTTTTAACTTATGATATTCCCTTTCTTCCTATTTATAAAAATTACATGCACATTGATTTATAGTCCTATTTGCTACATGGACGCAGATTTTCATCTTATTTAAAGGGTTATAATCCATTATAAGCCAGATTTGATTATGAGAACCCCTGTATCTTTTTGATATGCCATCTTCATTTTTTTGAGCATTTCCTCATATTCTAACACAACAAGATGTTCCAGGCTGTTTTTTTTTTTTTTTTTTTTTTTTTTAGATTTTTATTTATTGGGGCGCCTGGGTGGCTCAGTGGGTTAAAGCCTCTGCCTTCGGCCCAGGTCATGATCCTAAGGTCCTGGGATCAAGCCCCACATCGGGCTGTCTGCTCCGCAGGGAGCCTGCTTCATCTTCTCTCTCTCTGCCTGCCTCTCTGCCTACTTGTGATCTCTGCCTGTCAAATAAATAAATAAAATCTTTAAAAAAATTTTATTTATTTATTTATTTGACAGAGAGAGATCACAAGTAGGCAGAGAGGCAGGCAGAGAGAGAGGAGGAAGCAGGCTCCCCTGCTGAGCAGAGAGCCGGATGTGGGGCTCGATCCCAGGACCCTGAGATCATGACCTGAGCTGAAGGCAGAGGGTTAACCCACTGAGCCACCCAGGCGCCCCAAGATGTTCCAGGTTTATCTTGTAAGCTTCCATGTCCCAGTTCTGCAATCAGCGATTTCTCTTTCACCCTTGTGTAACAAACTTCTGTGGCAAGTTACATTTGGAGGATGGGGGTAGGAGACAGAAGGGAAAGCCTCCAACCCGTAGGAAAGTTACAGAATAAATGGTTGTTGGGGTTTTTTGTAAGCCACCAAGTTTTATAGTGGTCGGTTACACAGCAATAACCAAGAAAACAGAAATTGGTACCTGGAACTGAAGTGTGCTCTAACAAAAACTTAAAACACCTGGTGTTGGCTTAAAAGAAGGCATCAGGGGGGCATCTGGGTGGCTCAGTGGGTTAAAGCCTCTGCCTTTGGCTCAGGTCATGATCCCAGGGTCCTGGGATCAAGTCCCGCGTCAGGCTCTCTGCTCATTGGGGAGCATGTTTCCTCCTCTCTCTCTCTCTGCCTGCCTCTCTGCCTACTTGTGATCTCTGTCTGTCAAATAAATGAATAAAATCTTAAAAAAAAAAAAAAAAGAAAGAAAGAAAGAAAGAAAGAAAGAAAGAAGGCATCAGGAAGTGGCCCTAAAGGCCTCGCAGAGCCTGTTAGTGATGCGGGAAGGGCAGTGAAAAAAATGCTACTGAAGGCTGGAGAAAAGGGCACCCTAGTTCTGTCCCAGCATAACAATTCCGGCAGAACAATTAAAGAAACTAGAACCTGCTGTAATTTGGTAGGTAGAAAGGGTACCTAATGGGTTTAAATCACCATAAATACATGTGGCTATCTGTAGTGAAACACATTAGAGTTAAGAAATATATGACAACAAGCGCACCTGGGTGGCTCAGTGGTTAAGCATCTGCCTTTGGCTCAGGTCATGATTTCTGGGTTCTGGGATCGAGTCCTGCATGGGGTTCCTTGCTCAGATGGGAGCCTGCTTCTGCCTCTCCCCCTGCCTGTGCTCTCTTGCTCTCTCTCTCTCTCAAACGAATAAATAAAATCTTAAAAAAAAAGAAATATATGACAACAAAGTATTATTAAATCTTAATGAGAAAGGATGTACATATATTTACAACACACATATAAATATATTCCTGCAATTTGCTAATTACCCTCCCTTATTTTTAGAAATATATTACGCATTTTTCCTTTTCAAATAATGTAGAGAAAGCAAAAAACATTAACCAACTTAAAAGATCCTTTTTGCTCGCATAGTAAAGAACATGAATTTCTGCCTAGAATGGATTTCAGTTTCACATAGTATTAGAAAACAAACTCAATTATTTAGTCTATAAAGACCATCCCTAACTGTGACTGAATTCTTATAATACAGTTGACCCTTGAACAACTTGGGTTTGAACTGTGCAGGTCCACTAATACGGAGATTTTTTTACAAATGTAGAAAACGTATCTCCTCTTATGATTTTAACACTTTCTTTCCCCTAGATCTACTGTAAAAATACTGTATATAATACACATAACATATAAAATATGTGTTAACATGTTTATATTACCAGTAAGACCTTCCATCAACAGTAGAGGATTAGTAGTTAAATACTGGGGGGAGTCAAAAGTTAGACATAGATTTTCAGTTGTGCTGGGGTCAGTTTTCCTAACCCCCATGTCGTTCAAGGGCCAACTGTATTTGCTTCCATCTTGAAACAGTGTTTATCACATACTCTGCCAATAAAAGTTTTCAAAACCAGGGGCGCCTGGGTGGCTCAGTGGGTTAAAGCCTCTGCCTTCAGCTCGGGTCATGATCTCAGGGTCCTGGGATTGAGCCCGCATCGGGCCTCTCTGCTCAGCAGGGAGCCTGCTTCCCCCTCTCTCTCTGCCTGCCTCTCTGCCTACTTGTGATCTCTCTCTGTCAAATAAATAAATAAAATCTTAAAAAAAAAAAAAGTTTTCAAAACCATACCCAGAGGGGCGCCTGGGTGGCTCAGTGGGTTAAGCCTCTGCATTTGGCTCAAATCATGATCTCAGGGTCCTGGGATTGAGCTCTCCATCAGGCTCTCTGCTCAGCAGGGAACCTGCTTCCCCCTCTCTCTCTGTCTGCCTCTCTGCCTACATGTGACTTCTCTGTTAAATAAATAAATAAAATCTTAAAAAAAAAAAACAACCATACCCAGAAACAATAAAATTTAGAGAAACACTATTATCTTAAATGAGACATAATCTAGTCAGATTTTAGTCCTAGTTCTACCATTTTTTTTTACCATCTTAATCTCTAGAACATCTCAGAATCTCTTACTCTAGACTTTCACTGAGATGCTTTCAATTATTTCACCTTTTTTTGCAGGTAAGAAGCATACTAAGAGGTACTTTCTCCCAAGTCTATCTTTTCCATTATCTGTTTAAGAACCTTATGATTTTATGAATTAGAAGTGGTTAATTCCTACTTTCAGGGGACAAACTTAGAGCCCAAAGACCTAACATTAGTATGGCTCCTTAAACAACATTTATCTATTTTCCTCCCAGCTAATTTATTAACTTTCCATTTCTGTAAAATGAGAATGTTTGAGGCTACGAAAGTCACAAGATCCAGAAAAAAGAACATAATCATTCTACTAACATAGTATTTATTGCTCACTTCTGATAAGATAGCAAAAAAAGAAAAATCCGTAATCTTTATAACACAAAAACTTGTTAATAACTTAAATCTCTTAAAAGAAAACAATTATAAACATCTAAGTGGTATTTCAAATGTTTAATTCAACAAATTCTTTCTCTGTTCTTAGGAATCTGCTCAGTTTTGTTCCTTCTTTCAAATTGTTACAATTGCCATTCTCCACAGAGGACAACTCCTAGGACAGCCCAAAGCCCGACACAACCTTCTTTTTTCTCAGACCAGTGTCCGACTTCTATACTAAACTGCCTGGGATCATTTCCTTTGACCAACCAGATCTAATTCAATCTCTCTTCTGACCCTCTGTTTTTCTCCTTATTCTCATGTAAGCTATCAGAAGAAATAACGTGATGGTGTATCTGTTAATAGGAGCCACTTATTTGAATCACAATCAAAGTAAGCTAAATTCAGTTGAATCAATTAATACAAATATCTTGAACTTAAACTTAAGTTTTCCATATCATGACAGATTGGCTTGAACCTACTCATCTATAAAGAACTTTTTCAAGTGTTTCTAGCTCTTATGCAAAAGCATACAGGGGAAAAAGGGGGATGCCTGGGTGGCTCAGTGGGTTAATAGGTGGTTTCTTCAATAAATATATTTTTAAAAAGATTCTATTCATTTATTTAACAGAGAGCAAGCACAAGCAGGGAGAGCATCAGAGGCAGAGGGAGAGGGAGAAGCAGACTATCCGCTGAGCAGGGAGCCTGATGTGGGGCTATATCCCAGGACCCCAGGACCATGACCAAGCTGAAGGCAGATGCTTAACTGACTGAGCCATCCAGGCATCCCTCAAATAAATAAATAAATCTTAAAAAAAAAAAAAAAAAAAAAAAAAAAGCACACAGGGAAAAGGGACCAAAGAGTATCTTTCCCAAACTTCTCTTTTAAAAAAGATGCTTTGGGGGTGCCTGGGTGGCTCAGTTGATTAAGTGTCTGTCTGCCTTCCGCTCAGGTCATGATCCTGGAACCCTGGAACCCAGCCCCTGGAATCCAGCAGAGGCTCCCTGCTCAGTGGGGAGCCTGCTTCTTCCTCTTCCTCTCCCCTCTGCTCACTCTCCCCTCTGCTCACGTTCTCTCTCTGTCTCTCTCAAATAAATCAATAAATAAAATCTAAAAAAATTAGATGCTTTGGCCATTGTGTACTGCTTATTAGCATACACACATAGAGTAAGACATTTTTTAGAGTGTTTGCTTAGTTCACAATGTTTCTAATTCGTCTCATTCACAGGGGCTGGCTCTCCCTCCCTCCTTTTCAGAATTATATAGACCAGTGATTCTTAATCCTAAAAACACTCTCAAAGGAAGTCACTGAACTTTGGGATCTCGTCAAGCTCTATACCCTGGTAACTCCTGTCCCTCCTTCAAGGGCTATCTCAAACATAATTTCCTTACATCTTCCTTGACTTGTCTAGGCACTCAAAGGATTTTTCTATTTCTGTTTCTATTTTCTGTTTTTATTACCCCACTACAGTAATCACCACATGGTACTGTTAATTCTTCATTAGAATTTAAGTTCTTTGAGACGAAAAGCTTTGCGTCTTTTGCATCTAACACAACACCTAACTTATTAAAAGGTCAATTTTAATTGCTAGAAGTAAAGTAACTCAGCCTGCTAACATCAGTTATTTCATGCTGAACAAATCTCTACTTAGCTATTTCATTTTTTATTAAAAACTGAAAAATTAATCTTTTCTAAATAAAAAAATTTATTTGATAGGTAACTAGTTAATTTTTAAAATGTGGGCTCCATGAAGGGATTTATAAGAAAGGATCTTTAGGAGAGGAAATGTAGGAGACATACCTACAGACCAGGTCAGATTCCATCACTACCAACCCTCTGCAACACAACTTAAAAATGAATGGATTATCTGATAAGAGATTAATATTCCAGATATATTATTTTAAAAAATCCTAAAACTCAACAACAAAACAACAACACAATTAAAAAATTGGGCAAAGGAGTCAAGCAGAAGACACACGAGCGGCCAATAAGCACAAAACAAGACAGTCAACATCACTATTCATTAAAGAAATGCAAATCGAAACCAAAATGAGATTCCACTTCACATCAATTAGAATGGGTATTTTTTTAAAAAAAAAGCTTGAAAATAACAAGTATTAATGAGGATGGGGTTAACTGTAACCCTTGTTCTTGCTGGTAAAAATGTAAAATGGTACAGCTACTACAAAAACAGTATGGTGGGGACGCCTGGGTGGCTCAGCTGGTTAGGCGGCTGCCTTTGGCTCAGGTCATGATCACAGCGTCCTGGGATAGAGTCCCGCATCTGACTCCTTGCTCGGCGGGGAGCCTGCTTCTCCCTCTGCCTCTGCCTACCACTCTGTCTGCCTGTGCTCGCATGTACTCTCTCTCTCTCTAACAAATAAATAAATAAAATCTTAAAAAGAAAAAAAAAACAAAAACAGTATGATGGTTCTTCAAAAAATTAAACATAAAATTATCTAGCAATTACATTTCTGAGTACTATACCCCAAAGAACTAAAGGCAGGGAATCGAACAGGAATTTGCACACCAATATTTGTACCAGCATTATTCACAAGACACAAAAGGTAGAAACAACCCAAATGTCCATTAAAGATGAATGGATAAACAAAATGTAGTAAATGCATGCAACAAAATAATATTCAGCATTAAAGAGGAATGAAATTCTGATACATGCTACAATGTAAATCAACCTTGAAAATATGCGCTAAGTGAAACAGACTAGACACAAAAGGCCAAATAGTGTATTTCACTTATATGAGGTATCTAGGACAGTCAAACCCATAGAGACAGAAAAGTAGGGTGGTTACCACAGGCTGGGAGGGGAGGTAATAGTTATTGTTTAACAGATACAGTTTCAGTTTGGGAAGATGAAAAAGTTCTAGAGATAGCTATAGTGGTGATGGTTGGAAAACAATGTGAATGTACTTAACTGTACCTTTTAAAAATAGTTAAGATGGTAATAAATTTTAGGTTATGTACATCTTACCACACTAACAGATTGAATGTGTAGCACTCCAAGTAACCAAATCAATGTAATCTGCCTATATTTAAAAATCTACCTTAAAAATCTCTTTATAAAATTATGAACTTTTCTAATAACGGTATCTTACAACTCAGCAATAAACTAAATAATACAGAAATGACAGAAACACAAATTCCAAAATCCTTGAACATCAAATCTCAAAAGTTAGTCTCACAACTGTGTAAGAGAATGTCAGTTGTTTATTAACCACTTTCCTTCCTAATTCCACTTCTCTTTCCCAGAGAGAAAAATGTCCAACATTTCATGGTATTCAGTTATGTAATTATGACAGAATTTATCTCTTTAAATCTTTAGAGTCAAGCCAGGATAACCTAAGTTCATTCTAGTCCAAACACAAATGAATGTTTTCAACAGTATGGCATTTATTAAGAAACGTTAGCAGTCAAAAGTTCTATGTTCTTCTAATAATTCCTTCAGGCCATCCCACGCAATGACATCATCCTTACCAGATAAAGCCCATTATGCAATACCCACATATACAGTACTATCACTTTCTACGAGAACAGTTGCTGTTATGAATGTTAAAAAGATTATGACAAATATTCTCTAAGAGATTTTTAACGCCGAACAATGTAAACTTTAACATAATATAATAATAATATCCTTTAATATATTAAGAAAAGGTAAATACAAACTATAAAAAATTTCTAAAATACATATTCAAGATGAAATAAAAGATCAAGTCCCTAAAGAATTATGTAAAAGTATTAATTTTAAATGTGATTTGATAACCATTTAACAAACCACAATGATACTGTGCATGGTGTTTCCCACAGACTAACAAATACCAAGGAGAAAGACCATACACAGTTGCCCATTAATTGAAGATACTGTGATACCTGATAAAAGTTTGTTACACTTTTGAAACCTTCTTTTAAATTTGCCACATTTAAAAAAAAAAACACACACCCTATACTTAGGTATTTTTCCTTTATATTTTCAACTGCTATATCATTCCCATGAAAATTTTACTGAAAGATAATGCAATAAAAATAATTTTATTTTAACTATTAGTAAAATTATGTAACCCAGGGAGGTCAGAAATTAGAATATTTTCTAATGTTTTTCATTCTAAAGTCACAACATTTGTATATAATTCTTGGGTTTTCTTTTCTTTTTTTAAGATTTTATTTATTTATTTGACAAAGAGACAGCAAGAGAGGGAATACAAGCAGGGGGAGTGGAGGAAGGGAGAAGCAGGCTTCCCGCTGAGCAGGGAACCTGATGCGGAGCTTGATCCCAGGATCCTGGGATCATGACCTGAGCAGAAAGTAGACACCTAACAACTGAGCCACCAAGGCACCCCAGGTTTTCTTTTTTAAATTGTTTTTAACTTTTTATCAAAGGCAGTAAATTTATACAATTTTAAATGCCAAGTAGATTTCTGCTTCCAGGAAGACAGAACAGATATATTGTTCCCTATTCCACCTGTTAAGTGCAAGTTAAACTGTGACCATTGTCTCTAACATAAACATAAGAAGACTCTAAAGGGTTAAAAGAAGACAACTAGGAACTTCAAGACCCCAGGAACAACATAGTGATCAGTTCCCTGGGTTTTCTTTTTGCCTCATTTATCCTAGACTTGGAGTTGATGTCTCCAAGTTGGCAACCCAGAAATATCCACGGGCAGAGACCCAAAAAAGAAGAAGAAGAAAAAAGGTCCTAACAAAAGCCTGCTCTCTCTAGCCAAAGGACCATGAAAGGGGCAAATTAAACAATAACTGTCCTACTCCAGCCAAATACCTCAAAAAAATTGTGGCCTCACCCTCACCTATGCCAAAAAAGGCTGACTGGGGAACCTAAATTTGATTTTCCACCCTTGCGGGACTAGATAACTCAGGATTTCTGTGACTCCTCCCCAGTCTCCACTGGTGTGGGCAAAGGTCTGCTAGGGAGCTGGGACTTTCACTCCTGCCAGAAGGTCATGTGGCCCCCCTCCCCACCATGTAGAGTCAGAGGAGACCACATGAACCTGGACATCCCCCCCTACCCAGCAGTAATGAGGCACCCTCCAACTTCCTACTGGTGTGATATCAGAGGAGGACTAGTAGAGTCAGAACTTTGACCACTGTCCAGGAGTTGGAGAGGCAGAAAGAAAAGATAAATGGCTTCTTCTAAGATTACCATTCCTTTTCAGAAAGTAAGGGCCATGAAGAAATCTCAGTTCCTCAGAGGAAAAAAAGAATGAGAAGTGTATAGGGTATGTAGTAAAAATGTCAAGGACTGAAAATTTTTCAAAATCTCAACATGATGCTAATTTTAAGTGTTCCGCATTAGAGTTTAAAAATTCAGACCACCATGACTATGGTGTCATTACTGAGATAGTGCGAAAAAATGAGAGGCATATTCCAAGAGAAAGTACCACTGAGCCTATTTGACTTTTGAGTGAAGCAAATACTTTAACAAGATCCAGTCCCTGTAAGTCATAACCCCAAAAAGTCAAAAACAACTTGAACTAGAAAGACCCAGGAATTCAATGATGGAGATGCTGATAATCACATTTTGAAGCAGAGTATCAGAATAGGGAATTAGAGAAAATCCATTAATGTCTTACTTTACTTATAATATTGGAATTCATACTGAATGATGACCACTTGATATGACCAGTTCAGGGAATATCTATTTTTCTGTGAAAGCTATGAATTTAACTATCACAATTTATCTTCCTTGTTTCATTTTCACGTAGTATTTACAGAGATACCAAACTGTGCCTCATTATGTGGCAGGTCTTACTTTTAACCAGTTGGAAAATAAAAAGTATATCTTATGATCAAAACAGTCATGTTTTTAAATGATATAATGACATAGTTTCATGTTTAACAGTTCTAACTCAGAAATTAGAACTTTATGAATGCTTTGAACAAAAATATTACAATCTCATCACAACAAATTAATGGCAGCAAGTCTGGCCTACTTCACTGTGGCCTTTGCTAGGATTAGAAAATCTGGCCATGATTCTATAAAAAATTTCTTTGCAAGGAGGTTCAATTTGTTGATAGCAGGTATTTGTTGAAATTAAGATCATCACATTAAATGAATTTGCTGTCAAATCTTTTTAACAGAGTAAGTAAGATATTATCAGAAAAACAGAGGCAACCTGTCCTCCCATTTTAAAATATCTGTGAATATTAGTATTAGTATATGACTTGCACATGTACATCTGAAAAAGTATAATATAGAAACCTAAAGATTTATACATATCCCTTTTTCATTAAAGACTAATACGTATTTTTTGGTATAAAGACTGACCAAGGGGCACCTGGGTGGCTCGGTGGGTTAAAGTCTCTGCCTTTGGCTCAGTCATGATCTCAGGGTCCTAGGATCGACCCCCACATCGGGCTCTCTCCTCTGCAGGGAGCCACCTTCCTCCTCTCTCTCTGCCTGGCTCTCTGCCTGCTTGTGATCTCTGTCTGTCAAATAAATAAATAAAATCTTAAAAAAAAAAAAAAAAAAAGAAAAGAAGACTGACCAAGTGTCTAGATTACTTGAGAAATCTGTTTGTGGTTGCATGTCTGCTTTAAAAAAAAAAAAAAAGGCTTTGGTAGGGGTGCCTGGGTGGCTCAGTGGGTTAAAGCCTCTGCCTTCGGCTCAGGTCATGATCCAAGGGTCCTGGGATTGAGCCCCGCATTGGGCTCTCTGCTCAGCAGGGAGCCTGCTTCCCCCCTCTCTCTGCCTGCCTCTCTGCCTACTTGTGATCTCTGTCTGTCAAATAAATGGATAAAATCTCTAGGGGAAAAAAAAGACTTTGGTGGGGCACCTGGATGGCTCAGTCAGTCAAGTGTCTGACTTCGGCCGAGGTCATGATCTCAGGGTCCTGGGGTCAGGCACCCGAATCGAACCCTGCGTGGGGCTCCCTGCTCAGCGGGGACTCTGCTTGTCCCTCTCCCTCCATCCTTCCCCCTACTCATGCTCACTTTCTCAAATAAGTATAAAAATTTTTAAAAAAGAAGAAAAAGGTTTTTGTTGTTACCAGTATCACCTTTTTCTTAGCATAAACTAGAATATTTCTAAGCCATAGAGTCTGTAATCCTTTGCTCTGTTTATGGTATACTTTCATCTAAAATACTGATACCAGTATCTTGTTACTAGTGCAGGTAAGAAAGGGAAGAATTTACAATAAACTGGTAATATATTTAGGTGCATAGGGTTTATCTCTAATTAAATGTTTAAACCTACTTCCAAGTCCCATATTTACACTTAATTTCATAGAAATTTCTTATTGGATATGTTATATCCTCAATAAATACCATAAAATGAAAATATTTAACTCTCACTTCAGACTATTTTATGCAAAATTTTGACAATTTCAGTTTAATGAAAGAATTTCAAACTTGAATTTATAATTTACTATGATTGGATTAATTTCGGTCTAGTACTTGATATTGTATCAACAGTCTTCTTTCATAATGGTATTAGTATTCTGGTATAGTATTTAATTTGAATATATATTTCCCCCTAACCAGGCCCCACCTTGGTTTTTAAATGTTTGGCCTAAATTTATTTTAACTGTATAAAATAAGCATTTGTTTAGAACAACATTCATGTAAAACTCTCTCTGAAATGTACGCAGAATTTCTCTCTTGGCTAAATGTATTATCATTACCTTCTTTATAATTTTAATCGGTTTTCCAGAAATGATTTCTTCATAATATAATTGTGAAATCAAATTGAGCACCTTGGCCAACAGACACATGAAAAGATGCTTAACAGCACAGATCGTCAGGGAAATGCAAATCAATAACAACAAGACATTACCCCACAATTGGCAGAATAGCTTAAATAAAAACAGAAGAAATAACAAGTGTTGGTGAGGATGGGGAGAAAAAGGAACCCTTGTGCATGTTGGTGGGAATGCAAACTGGTACAAGCCACTGTGGAAAACAGTATGGAGGTTCCTCAAAAAATTAAAAATAGAAATACCATATATCCCAATAATTCCACGATTGGGTATTTACCCAAAGAAAATGAAAACACCGTAATTTGAAAAGATGCGTGTGCCCCTATTGTTTACAATAGCCAAGATATGAAAGCTACCAATAATGTCCAACGATAGATGAATGGATAAAGATGATGTGAGACACACACACACACACACACACACACACACACACACACACACACGATGGAATAGTACTCAACCATAAAAAAGAATGAGATCTTGCCAACTGGGACAACATGGATCCAGAGGGCATTATCCTAAGTGAAATAAATCAGACAAAGACAAATACCAAACAAAACAAACAGCAGAAACAGACCCATAAATATAGAGAATAAACTGAGATTTGTCAGAAGGGAGGGGGTGGGGGATGGGAAAATGTTGGTAAAGGGAGGCTTCCAGTTGTGGAATGAATAAATCACAGGGATGAAATGTGTAGCCCAAGGAATACATTCAATGGTATTATAAAAGGGTTGTATGGTAACAGATGGTAGCTGCGCTTGTGGTGAGCATAAAATAATGTATAGACTTGTTGAATCACTCTGTTGTATAGCCAAAAGTAATGTAACATTGTATGTTAAGTATACTGGAAGTAAAAAATATTTTAGTATTTTGGCTATTGTGGACATTACTGCTATAAACATTGGGGTGCATGTGCCCCTTCAAATCACTGTGTTTGTATCCTTTGGATAAACACCTAGTAGTGCAATTTCTGGGTCTTAAGGTAGCTCTATTTTTAGTCTTTTGAGAAACCTCCATATTGCTTTCCACAGTGGCTGTACCAGTTTGTATTCCCACCAACAGTGTAAGAGGGTTCCTCTTTCTCTGTATCCTCACCAACATCTCGTTTCCTTAAGTTGTTCACTTTAGCCATTCTGACCAGTGTGAGGTGGTATTTTGTTGTGGTTTTGATTTGTGCATGTCACATTCTCCCTAATGCCAAGTGATGTTGAGCATTTTTTTCATGTGTTGGTTAGTCATTTAGATGTCTTCTTTGCAGAAATGTCTGTTCATGTCTTCTGCTCTTTTCTTGACTGGCCAATTTTTTTTTATTCCAGTATCGTTAACATAAGTATCATATTCGTTTCAGGTGTACAATACAGCCGTTCAACTCCACACATCACGCACTGCTTATCACAATGTGTACTTCTTAAACCCCATCACCTATTTCATCCATCCTCCCACCATGTTTTCTCTGGTAACCATCAGTTTGTTCTTTATAATTAAGCACCTGTTTCTTGGTTTTTCTCTCTCTCTTTTCCCCTTTGCTCATTTGTTTTCTCAAATTCCACATGAGTGAAATCATATGGTATTTATCTTTCTCTGACTGATTATTAGCATTATACTCTCTAGCTCCATTCATGCTGTTGAAAATGGCAAGATTTCATTCTTTTTTATGGCCAAATAATATTTCACTGTATATACACCACTTTTTTATCCATTCTTCATTCAATGGACATGGGCTGCTTCCATATCTTAGCTATTGTAAATAATGCTGCTATAAACATAGGGGTGCATGGCATTCCTTTGAATTGGTGTTTTGTATTTTTGGGGTAGATACCCAGTAGTGTGATTACTGGATGGTACAGTAGTTCTATTTTTAACTTTTTGGGAAACTCCATACTGTTCCAGGGTGGCTGCATCAATTTGCATTTCTACCAATAGTACACAAAGGTTCCTTTTTCTCCACATCCTCACCAACACTTTTTGCTCCTTGTGTTTTTTATTTTACCCGTTCCTACAGGTGTGAGGTGATGTCATTATAGTTCTGATCTGTAGTGCCCTGATAATGAGTGATGTTGAGCACCTTTTCATATGTCTATTGGCCATCTGGGTGTCTTCTTTGGAGAAATGTAGAAATGGAAAGTTTTTAAAAAGAAGCAACTGGGGGCACCTGGGTGGCTCAGTGGGTTAAAGCCTCTGCCTTCGGCTCAGGTCATGATCTCAGGGTCCTGGGATCGAGCCCCGCATCAGGCTCTCTGCTCAGCGGGGAGCCTGCTTCCTCCTCTCTCTCTGCCTCTCTGCCTACTTGTGATCTCTGTCTGTCAAGTGGATGAATAAAATCTTTAAAAAAAAAAAAAAAAGAAGCAACTGTTTCTGCATGCGCATAAAATCTTTAGGTCACACTGACAATTGTCACATTTTGATATGTGAATTCTTATTGACAGAATAAAGGTCTTGTTTTTATAACACCGTGAAGCACTGTATTTCTTTGGACACTTCCATCCAATTTCTGTCCACCATCTGGAGGATGCACCAGGTCCAAGAGCTAATACCTGCCTGTGAGCAGTCAAAGTTTGGAGCTGGGTGCTTAATACACAAACACAAAAAAGGGCTTACTGGAAGAGCTATTAACAGTGTCTAAGTCCAAGAAGGCCCATGCATCATGTTTTATCAGTTTTCATACATTTTCTCAGAAAAATAATGTACACCGAATAACTTGAAAAGCAGCTTTTTTTCCACAGTTATGTTTTTCACATATCCTAGAAGAGTAGGATGCTGAAAAATGCATGTAGGCTGACAAAATTTTGGTACATAGTTCTAAAGCTGGGCTGTGAGAAAAATATTAAAGAAATTTAACAAGAGGAATGAAAAAACAAACTTTGAACTGTATGTTAATTTATCTAAGAAAACTATCCTTGTATTTTGGAGACCTGAGTTCTACTCTTGTTTTGCTGGTGACACAGGCTGGACTAGGATGACACACAAATCACTTAATTGTGAAAAGTAGAAATTAGGTAATGAAAAAGGATAAGAACTCCATTTTTAGAAAAAGTTATTATATAAACACAAGGCATATTATTGATAGAAACGTTGTTGCCAACATAAAATTACTATTTGATAACTTCTCATTTTAAATAATGAAAATTCTAAAGGTAACTAAGATAATGATTTTTTCTGAAAAGTTTTAAAAGAAAACCTTAAAATGATAATCAAAAAGTACAAAGTAAAGTACAACTCTTAAGTAAATTCAGGAGGAAATTAAATCATACATTACAAAAAATGACCAACAAAAAACTTGGGGAAAACATGATACCAATTACCAGTGCTAACAATCAACCATCTTACCCCTTGGTGGGGGGGGGTATGTCAATTCCGAACCATGGCAATACAATGTACCAATTTAATCCTGGTATATATAGGTCCAGGATAGAACCCAGTAATATGTATTTCTAACAATTTCCCAGGTGATGCTGTTGCTGCTGGTCTAGGAACCATACTTTGAGAACCAATACTCTTTGGTAAGCTATGAATATGCCTAACAGAACTGTGTATTCACAGAGCAGACTTAGAATCCAATTTCTAGGGGCCCCTGGGTGGCTCAGTGGATTAAGCCTCTGCCTTCGGCTCAGGTCATGATCTCAGGGTCCTGGGATCGAGGGGGCTCTCTGCTCAGCGGGAAGCCTGCTTCCCCCCTCTCTCTCTGCCTGCCTCTTTGCCTACTTGTGGTCTTTCTCTGTCCAATAAGTCAATATTAAAAAAAAAAATCCAATTTCTAGCCCAAGACAATAATTTTAGTATTATCTGAATATTTGCAATATGCATATTTGCATGTTATTTGAATATCTGCAACCAAGAGCAATAGTTTTTTTTTTCCTTTTCTGAGAAAAGCTAAAAGATTGGTATTCTATATTTTTGTTTCTGTATTTGCCCACATTTAGAAAATATACCAAGAAACTTGAACAGGTATTACTACAAAGCTGTAACTGTTTGTGGCAGTAGGTTTCTTACTCCAGAACCATATGAGAATAAAAATAATTCAAACTTTAGATACTCTAATGGTAATAGCAATACAATGAGTTAGAGAAAAATGGAAAGTTATGAGTCATACCAAGAACCTGGAAGAGTAAAAAACTGCTTTTGGGACAAGACAGCATAACATATGATAGCAAAGAATATATTGTATTCTGCTAAAACTGTAATTGCTCACAGAGGAACAGATGATATGAAGTAATTTAGTACTATTTATTCTGGATAATAATATTATTTTAAGTAAGAATTGTTAAATTACTTATTGTTTAAATATCTTTTTCTATAAAGTCATTATGCATATGGACTATAAATACTCCTTTTGCTTAAAGAAAGATATTAAATCTTTTATGAAATTGGTCTTGATTAAACTGCTGGAAACACATGTAAAATTTGACTTAGTGTTGAGGAAAGGAAATTAAACTCAGGAAACTTCAAAAATATAGTTTCAGTGTCATCACATAAATGAGATTTATTGAAAATGAGCAGCCACAAGTCGGCATTTAGATGCTGGTATTTCTAAAACTTTTAAGATTATTTATTTACTTATAATAAAGTATTGAGGGAGAGAGCAGAGTGTGTGAGAACATAAGTCGGGGTGGGGAGCAGAGGGAGAGGGAGAAGGAGGCTCCATGCTGAACAGTGAGCCCCCATGTGATGCAGATATGGGGTTTAATCTTAGGACCCTGGGATCATGACCTGAGCCAAAGGCAGATGCTTAACCGACTGAGCCACCCAGGTGCTCATCTAAAACTTTTGATAGTATTTTAATTCAAAATATAGTTTGGTATATTAATAAACAGTAACACAGTACTAATAACTAACACAGTAAAGTTTGACTATACTGGGTATGAAAGAGAGGAAAGGCTGTTAACTCAGATGAAAACATAAATAAGAATCAACCAAAAAGCTTTAATGTTAGAGTAAGAAGAGGATTCGGTCAGATGAGGGTTAAAATTGTCCATATTCATGACTTTGAAAGGCTCCTGCTCCTTCACATAAATTATCTAAGCTGTCCCTGATGCCATCCTATCTGGTATCAGTTGTCATGTGAAATGATACAAAACAAGGTTCCAGGAGACAGGCTATATAATCCTGTACCCTACTGTTCACTAAAAGAAGTCACGGCTCCTTAAGGATAATAAATGCCTTCCCTAGGGGAGGGGGAAACAGGATGGATCTAGAATATCTTTCTATTCTTGAAATACAAGTTTTAAGTTTTCAGCAGCAGTGCTGGCTGGCATGGGGAAAGAGGCCTGTCCAAGAGGAAGGTCACCACACATGAAGGATGCAGGCAGTGACACTAATACAGAATACAACAGTTAGAAACAGCCCCGTGTAAACATCTTCAATCTCTAAGAGACCATAAGTCCAGAAGGATCCTGAAAAGGAAAGATAACATGCAGGGAGCTGTGAAGAAATCAATACCTATTCTTTTGTGACAAAAGAAGAGGATAATCAAGACATACGTTCTATAGAAAATATTTTTAGGTTCTACTTGTCATTATCTTATGTTGTAAAATAAAGAAGTGTTTACAAACTGTATGTTCTATGATAAGACAGAAAATTTAATAAACCTATGCTGGTCATTGTTGATTTGTTCATCTCAGAAATGTTCAGTTCCTATTGTTATTAAACAACGATAAACAATTTGTCATTAAACAAATCAAACAATTGAGCTAGTAATGCTTAGGCCTCTAAAAAGCAGGTATGAGGGCACCTGGGTGGCTCAGCCGGTTAAGGGTCAGCCTTTGGCTCAGGTCATGATCCCAGGGTCCTAAGATATGGGCTGCTTCTCACTCTCCTGCTCCCCCTGCTGTGCTCTCTCTCTCATAAATAAATAAATACAATCTTAAAAAAAATTTTTTAAAGCAAGTATCAGAAAAAAACATACCAATGAGAATTAAAGGCCTGCTTATAGTATAATGATTCTGATAGAAAGCCCCAATTCTCATAATAGAAGTAGGTACAAAATAACACAAGGAGATTGAGCTTTGGACACAGGCTGGGGTGTTTCCACCTACTAAGATGACATACAAAGGCTTTTTTACCTTTTCAGCATAAACTTTGGCAGGGACCCAGCTAAGCCAAGGCATAGTTCAAAAGGATTTGCTGATATCACAATTAACTCCAGCCATGTACATATCCATGATATGACCAATGATAAGCATATATATCATATCCTAGGAAAAGGTAACTGGTGTCATAACTTTGTTCTCTGACTACTGTACTCCCCCAAACAGTCTTTTCCCTTTAAAAAAAAATTTTTTTTTTAAAGATTTTATTTATTTGACAGATGGAGATCACAAGTAGGCAGAGAAGCAGGCAGAGAGAGAGGAGGAAGCAGGCTCCCTGCTGAGCAGAGTCTGATGCAGAGCAGAGGCTTTAACCCACTGGGCCACCTATGGCGCCCCTCTTTTTTTTTTTTTTTTAAATAGACTGTTGTTAAAGGGCTCAATTTAGTCAGTATTTGTGGCATAGGGTTGGAATAACTGGGGCCAACTATTTGCTAGAGAACTCTGGGAAAAGAGAGCAACCTTGATTACCTGATTAACTTTAGAGCAGTGCTTCTCAAACTATGCTGTTTTTATTTTTTTATTATTTTTTAAAATTTTATTTATTTATTTGAGAGAGAGAGAAAGAGCACAAGAGAGAGCATGAGAGGGGAGAAGGTCAGAAGGAGAAGCACACTCTCCATGGAGCTGGGAGCCCGATGCAGGACTTGATCCTAGGACTCTGGATCATGACGTAAGCCAAAGGCAGTCGCTTAACCAACTGAGCCACTCAGGTGCCCCTCAAACTGTACTGTTTTTAGAATCGCCTGAAGATCTTATTGAAATGCAGATTCTAATTCGACAATAGGGTCTGAAATTCCGCATTTCTCTCTCTCTTTTCAGGAAAGCTCCACGCCCATCATGGAGCCCAACTCAGGGTATGAACTTACCACCCTCAGATTGAAACCTGGCTGAGATCAAGAGTCTGACACTCAACCAACTGAGCCACCCCAGGCACTCCTAAATTCTGCATTCTTATAAGATTCTAGGTGATGCCACGTCTCTGGTCCTTAGACCATACTTTGAATAACAAAACTTTAAAAGACCACAGAGCTTCCTGAAAATTTCAGAAGAAAACACTATGTAGTAGTATCCCAGGAAAAGCAGGGCAGAACAATTTAAAAGAATAATCATGACTGAACAATATTTATCAACCAAGAAAACAGAAAAACTTCTA
Organism: Enhydra lutris kenyoni; assembly: GCF_002288905.1. Taxonomy (NCBI): domain Eukaryota; kingdom Metazoa; phylum Chordata; class Mammalia; order Carnivora; family Mustelidae; genus Enhydra; species Enhydra lutris. Next base: position 27,693,216 of record NW_019154123.1, read on the forward strand.
TTACTGAAACCAAATAATGACTAAGAATTATTCAGACCACAGATATAAAAGGCTCATCAATCCTCAAGTAGGATAAATACAAAGAAAGTCAAAGACAAAGAAAAAAAATCTTATAAGCAGCCAGAGAAGAAACATATGTTATCTTAAATCTATCATTAACAAAATAAACTGAAAGCTGATTTTCCAAAAGAAATTATGCAAGTCAGAAGATGATGTACTGCTATTTTTTTCTTTTAAAGATCCTATTATTTGAGAGAGAGGAGAGAAAGAGAGAACGCACTCAAGTAGGGGGAATGGCAGGCAGTAGGAGAAGCAGACAGAGAAGGCTCCCTGCTGACCAAGGAACCTGAGGAGGAACTCAATCCCAGCACTCTAGGATCATGACCTGAGCCCAAGGCAGATGCTTAACTGACTGAGCCACCCGAGCATCCCATACTGATACTTTTAAGGTGCTGAAATGGAGAAGGGCGAAAGCCCTGCCAAGCAAGAATTCTGTACCGGAGGGAAAAAAAAAAAGGAAAATTATGATTTTTCAGACAAAACTAAACAAAAATTCTGAATGAATTCAGTGCCAACAGACTTAGACAAGTTTATGATACATCAAGTAAGGGGTCATTTATTTATTCAATAATCTAGGGACGCCTGGGTGGCTCAGTCACTTAAGCAATAATCCCAGGGTCCTGGGATCAAGTCCCATATCGGGCTTCTTGCTTGCTTCTCCCTCTGCTCGCAGCTCCCCCTACTTGTGCTCTCTCTCTCTCTTGCTCTCTGACAAATAAATAAATAAAATCTTAAAAAAAAAAGTCTAGTCTACTGTGTGGCACACACTACTGTAAATGCTAGGGCTACAGACAGACCAGGCTGTTATTCTAATGAAGCTTATATTAAAATGGAGTAAGCAGGGACGCCTGGGTGGCTCAGTCAGTTAAGTTGCTATCTTCGACTCAGGTCATGATCCCAGGATCCTGGGATCGAATCCTGCATTAGGCTCCTTGCTCAGCAGAGAGCCTGCTTCTCTCTCAGCCTCTGCCTACCACTCTGCTTGCCTGTGTATTCCCTCCCTCTCTCTGATAAATAAATAAATAAATAAAATCTTTTTAAAAAATTAATAAAAATAAATAAAATAAAGTGGAGTAATCAATCAACTTAATAAAACATCCCCAAATAGGGACATACTAAGAAGGAAATAAAGAGTAGCACTAGAGGGAAAGTGGTTCAGGACACCTGAATAGGGCTTATCATTAACCTTTCCAAAGAGGTGAGTTTTGAGGGGAAGGGGCTCATAACAGTTATTGATCATTTACTATGGGCTAAGAATTAACTCTAAATACTTTATATGTATTTATTCATGTTTGAGCTAAAAATCTAAGGATGAGAAGCATCCAGTCACACAAAGATTTGGAAGAAGGGCATTCCATGAAGATCCAATAGCAAGCACAAAGGACACGGAAGGAAAATAAGTTTGATGAAAAGGAAGAAGTGTAAGTGAACTAAAATATACTGAGCTAGGCCCAAGAATGAATCAAGTTAAGGCTTATGAAATAGGCAGAGGTCACACATAAAGCCTTTCAGGCCCCGGTAAAGCATCTGCATTTTATACATATGGCAGCAGATAACTACTACAGAATTTTGTTTGATTTTATAGGGAAGTGACATGATCTGATTGACATTTCAAAAGTATCATTTTTGGCTGTTGTATGTAGAGTGCTTTCAAGAGGTGAGAGTAGAAACTGGAAGAGTAGTTAGGAGGCAACTACAGCAGTTGATGGCAACAATGATAGGGCTTGCGCTAAAACTTCAGCAAGGGAGACACATAGGTGGACAGACTTGGGATCCACTGAGGTAAATATGTTCTGTTATTAGATTGAAGAGGGAAGGAGAAATAGAGAATAAAGGATGACAGGGCCTGAGCACAAATCGTGGTAACACTCACAGACATGAGTTCCTACTTCAAGAAATGGATAGTAGTGTCATTTACAAGGAGAACAGGGTGTTGATGTTAGTTTCTTCACTCCATCTCTCTTTCTCTTTTGGTTTTTTTGGTGGGGGAGAAAGTAGGAGCAGCAAATCAAGAGTTATTTCTGGGGGCACCTGGGTGGCTCAGTGGGTTAAAGCCTCTGCCTTCAGCTCAGGTCATGATCCCAGGGTCCTGGGATGGAGCCCCACATCAGGCTCTCTGCTCAGCAGGGAGCCTGCTTCCTCCTCTCTCTCTGCCTGCCTCTCTGTGATCTCTGTCTGTTAAATAAATAAATAAAATCTTAAAAAAAAAAGAGTTATTTCTGTTTAACGTAAATCTGAGAGGCCTCTTAAAACATCTAGTGCAAATATCAAGTAGGCAACTAAATATGTTAAGTCTGGGGCTCAGGCACAAGGTCAAGGCTAAAATTATTTGTTAAATGAATACAACACAGATTCAAAGTTGACTAGCTGAAGTCAGTCTGGGGGAGAGGGCACAACCTAACTCACACCCAGGCCAAAGCACAACCTCTGAGGAGATTCCTCAAAACCCCTAGGCCTCCTAAATCTTAAGGACTCCAATCCAGCCTACCCTTTTTATTTTCTAAATGAGGAAAGATAATAAAAGACTGTCTTAAGCCAAACAATTAATAGTAACGAATCAAGGCTAAAACACGTAAATCACCTTATTTCCAAAGTAACATTGTCTCATCCCCCCATCAAATCTACGTAAGCAGCTCAGCCATTACTAAATATCTCATCCCCCACTTCATTTACATACTGGTTTGTTTCACCTGTGCTATGTAAGGAGTCCATCCTCACGTACAGCATTGCTTCAGGACATTTCTTCAATCTTTGTCTTCTTACATCCTTTTCTTTTGAGCAGGTAATAGCTCTCTATTCTTGGACTCCATATCTCAGACTATCTCCCCTTTCCCAAATTGCCTCAAAGTAGAGCCTATGATGTTTTCAAAGATCAGTAAGAGGCTAACCACTGTTTGAATAAGTAGTCTCCAAGGGAGGAAAGTGAGACTATTATCCAGAGGATACACAAAATGACGCCCCCTGGAGTATAAAGGAAAAACATAAGAACTTTCATTTCTATTTATATTTAATTCTTCCTTTAAAATTTTGTATTTTATGTATATTTTATAATACATATAATTTTAGTACTTTAGTACATACATATTATTTATACACACACGCACACACACACACAATTTGTTGTCAAAAATTTTTTTTACTATAGGGACCACTGGCTAAAATGACAGCATACTGTCCCGAGGTATTGGGATTAGGGACACTGCAGACATCTGAAAGGATAAGAGCTAGGCAACATTGTTCATCTTTTGTCTCCCCAAGTTAATGCAGGCTAAAAAGATATTCAGGATACTCTCCAAATTTTAAAAAAAAGAAAAGAAAAACTGAAGGTACTCCTAGAAAAAAATCTAATTATTAAATCTTTTCCTCCTCTTCCAGTTGGACCAAGAAATAAAGTCTGGCTATAGAAAAATCATTATAATTACACTCAGTAAACTGCTTATCATTTAAAGCTTGTTTAGTGTTCATTATAATAATTACATACTCTATTAAAGGCTTACTTGGTTACTTGATTTTAGTAGTAAATACAACTTGTAGTAGACACATGCCATTTTTTAAGGCTACCCAGATTCTAAACATTATTATTATGTTTGGGCAATCCAAGCAAGACTTTATCAAATAGAGTTCTCTCCTCAACAGAAGCTGAAAACAGCCACATAGTATAGTTGCTTTCTCAGCCTCTCTTGGGCCAAGAGATATGGCTACATAACCTAGGTTACCCCAAACAGACACATCCTTCCCCAACTTTGAATTGAAAGAAGAGTAGTAATAATACATCCCAGTATCCAGAGGCAGTGGCAGCAAAAGTTCCAGTGCTGGTGTGTGGTGTCTGTCCATTATCCCTGGTGTTGGTGATGCAAACTGAGGGGTCTATCACAGTAGCTGGGGACTATCACAGTGAAGATACCACTGCTGGTGGTATCTTCCAAGGGCAACCTCTGCCATATGATTTTGGGTATTATTTCTGGCTACCTATTCTTCCAGCTTGGTTCCCCAATCCTTCCACAGATTTGGTAGGCTACTCACGACTACAGTTGATTTCTGTTCCTTATAACTAAGAACGCTAAGTAACCATTAATGCTCAATTTTAACAGTTTACATCTCATGTAATATGATTTTGTCAATACAGTTTTTCAGTGACACTTACATTAAAACAAATCAATCTTTCAAGTATTTATTCCATACTAAAGTGCCCAATGTTGCAAAATGACGTGTCTTACACTTTTAGAAAAATTAATGTTCCAAAAAAAAGAGAAAATTAAAAAAAATACATGGAGAAAAACAAAAATGGAAACATAATGATGGTCCAAAATCTTTATGATGCAGCAAAAGCCGTTATAGGGGGAAGTTACAAGAGAGAAGTACCTAAATTAACAAGAAAAATTCCAGTCTAACCTTACACCTATAGGAACTAGAAAAAGAAGAACGAAGCCCAAAATTAGTAGCAGTGGGGAAATAATGAAGATTAGAGTGAAAATAAATGAAATAGAGACTAAAATTGCAAAAACAAACAATGAAACCAAGAGCTAGTTCTTTGAAACAATGAACAAAACTGATAAACTTTTAGCCAGACTTAATCAGGAAAAGAAAGAGAGAGGACTCAAATAAAATCAGAAATGAGAAAAGTAGAAATACAAACAACACCACAGAAATTTAAAGGACTATAAAAGAATACTATGAAAAATTACATGCTGGGGGCTCCTGGCTGGCTCAGTTGCTACAGCATGTGACTCTTGATACTGGGGTGGTGAGTCTGAGCCTCATAATGGGCATGGAGATTAACAAAACAAAACAAAAAAAGGCATCCATATTGGTAAGGAAGAAGTAAAACTATTTGCAGATGACATGATACTTATGTACAGAAAACCCTAAAGACTCTACAAAGACCTATTAGAATAAATGAATTCAGTAGTTTCAGGATACAAAATTAATATACAAAAATCTGTTTAGTTTCTATACCAGAAAGAGAAATTAAGAAAATCCTATTTATAATTGTACCAAAAATAATAAAATACCTAAGAATAAATTTAAGCAAGGAGGTGAAAGACCCATTCTCTGAAAACTACAACACACTGATAAAAGAAATTGAAGATGACATTAACAAATGGAAAGATATACTATGCTCATGGATTGGAAGAATTAATATTGTTAAAATGACCATACTATTCAAAGCGATGTACAGGTTCAATGCAATCCTTATAAAAAATACCAATAGTATTTTTCATAGAACTAGAATAAATAATCCCAAAATTTGTATGGAACCACAAAAGACCCCAACTGGCCAAAGCAATCTTGAGAGAAGAACAAAGCTGACATTCTCACAATCCCAGATTAAAAGATATACTAGAAAGCTACAGTAATAAAAACAGCATGGTACTGGCACAAGAACAGATGCAGGAATCAATGGAATAGGTCGGAGAGCCCTTACATTTTAATGGTCAATTAATCTATGACAAAGGAAGAAAGAATACACAGTGGGAAAAAAGTCTCTTCAATAAATGGCGCTAGGGAAACTGGACCACTTTCTTATACCAGACACAAAAATAAACTCAAAATGGATGAAATGCCTTTTTTTCACTTTAATTTTTTCAGTGTTCCAAAATTCATTGTTTATGCACCACACCCAGTGCTCCATGCAATACGTGCCCTCCTTAATACCCATCACCAGACTCACCCAACCCCCTACCCCTCCCCCCTCCAAAAGCCTCAGTTTGTTTCTCAGAGTCCACAGTCTCTCATGGTTTGTCTCCCCCTCTGATTTCCCCCAACTTGTTTAAGACTTGAAAGTATAAAACTCCTAAAAGGAAACATAGGCAGTAATCTCCTGGACATTTGGCCTTAGCAACATATTTATGGATGTCTCCTCAGACAAGGGAAATAAAACCAAAAATCAACTACAAGGACTACACCAAAATAAAAAGATTTTGCACAGCCAAGGAAACCACCAACAAAATAAAAAGGCAACCTATTGAATGGAAAATATTCACAAACGATATATCTGATAAGGGGTTAACAACCAAAATATTTAAAGAAATTATACAACTCAACACCGAAAAAACAAATAATCTGATTAAAAATAGGCAAAGGAAACAGAAAAACAAAGCTGGTGGCATCACAATTCTGGACTTCAAGCCCTATTACAAAGCTGTAATCATCAAGACAGTATGGTACTGGCACAAAAACAGACACATAGATCAATGAAACAGAACAGAGATCCCAGAAATAGACCCTCAAATCTATGGCTTACTAATTTTTTTTTTAACATCTTAATTTTATTTTTTTCAGTATTCCAAGATTCATTGTTTATGTACCACACCCAGTGCTCCATGCAATATGTGCCCTCCGTAATAACTACCACCAGGCTCACCCATCCCTCCACCCCCCACCCTTCCAAAACCCTCAGTTTGTTTCTCAGAGTCCACAGTCTCTCATGCTTCGTCTCCCCCTCTGGTTTTCCCAATTCACTTTTCCTTTCCTTCGCCTAATGTCCTCCATGTTATTCCTTATGCTCCACATATAAGTGAAACCATATGATAATTGATATGGTCAACTAATCTTTGACAAAGCAGGAAAGAACACCCAATGGAAAAAAGTCTCTTCGACAAACGGTGTTGGGAAAACTGGACAGCCACATGCAGAAGAATGAAACTGGACCATTTCCTTACACCATACACACAAATAGACTAAAAATGGATAAAAGACCAGGCCCCTGATATCATGAACCAAGCTGAAATCAAGAGCTGGATGCTTAACTGCTGAGTCACCCAGGCGCCCCAAGAGACTGACTTCTAGCACATGCACCATCTCTCTTACCCTCTATGACACCAATTAAAGAGGGTCTGAATGCTTGACTTTTTGACATCAAAGGGAAATATATTCACTGGTATTATCCTTGAGAATGTTTTGACTGAATTCTACTTTATCACTGAAGTCCCAAGGGTGTCCACTAAACCTAGTCACACAGAAGTCGGTTGTCATTTTCAAAGCTAAGAAAGTGAATAGACTAAATCATTCCTGTTTTTACTTTCTCATTCACTCACTTATCCATTAATCCATCCACTCATCCTCTCAAAAAATTCTCAAAGGGCATCTGACGTTGTACTACATGTTATACAATAAAAAGAGAAAAAGACAGAACTCTCTATGGTAGGCAGAATCCTAAAATGGTCCTCCAAGATTTCCTGCCCGAATCCCTGGGACTATACATACAAAATTTACTCTGATTTTGTTCCATACATGGCAGAAGGGATTTTGTAGATATAATCAAAGTTACTAATCAGTTCACTTTGAATTAAACTAAGGAGAGATGATCTGGCTAGACCCAGTCTCATCACACAAGCCCTCTGGCTGGTAGCAGAAGTCAATGATTCTAAGCATGAGAATCTGACACACCACTGCTGGCTTGAAGGTGAAGAGGGCCACTGTAAGGAATGCAGGTAGCCTCCAAGACGCCAGAGTGACCTGAAACCGACAACCAGCAAGAAAATGGAGACCTCAGTTTTATAACTGTGAAGAACTGAATTCTGCCAAACCCTGAAGGATGCTGGAAGAAATACTTTCCCCAAAGTCCCCAGACTGACCAACACACTGATTTTGGCCTTGTAAGACCCTGAGTAGATAACTCAGCTGAGTCCAGTCTTCTGATCTATAAACTGAAAGATAGTAAATCGGTGTTGTTTTAAGGTAATATATCCTGGTACACTTATACACAATTTCTTTGACGTATACATCTCAGAATCTGGAACTTCTGGGTATTGAGTATGTGCATTTTTAATTTTGCTAAGTATTTTCCAAAGTCAACATATCAATTAACATTCTCATCAGCCTTGTATGTGTGTCCCCAATGCTTCACATATTTCCAGTATTTGGTATTGTCAGTTTTTTAAGTAGTACCTCAGTTTGGTCTTATTCTCCATTCCTCTGATTACAAATGAGGTTGAGTACTTTTTCACATATTTATCAGTCATTTAGGATTCCCCTTTAGTAAGTACTAGTTTAAGTGTCTCCTCAATTTTCTACTGATTTGTCTTCTTGTTTGCAGAAATTCTATACATATTCCAGATATCGTTTGTTTGGTGTGTCTACTCGAAATCTTTTGCTCACTCTGTGGTTTATCTTCTCACTCTCTCTGATGTGAGATCATTTTTTTTAAAACGTGTATTTAGGGGTGCCTAGATGACTCAGTTGGTTAAGTATCTGCTTTTGGCTCAGGTTGTGATCCTGGAGTCCTGGGATGGAGCCCCACATAGGGCTCCCTACTCAGTGGGGAGTCTGCTTCTCACTCTGCTCCTCCTCCCTGCTCATGTTCTCTCTCTCTCAAATAAATAATTTTTTTAAAAAAGTTTAAAACCTGTTTTTAATGGAAAAAATCTATTACTTAGTTTTTGCAAGAAATAAGTTTAATAAATCAGTTAAAATCCATGGCTTAAGAATTTCTTCAGGGACACCTGGGTGGCTCAGTCGGTTAAGCATGTGACTCCTAATTTCAACTCAGGTCTTGATCTCAGGATTGTGAGATCAAGCCCCAGCACCTGCTCCACGCTGGGTGTGGCACCTACTTTAAAAAAAAAAAAAAAGAGGGAAAAAATACTTTCTTCGAAAAATAAAACTCTAGAAATTTAAAAGAGCAAGGAAGAAAGCTAAAAGTGAATAAAGAAATACCTTAAATTTTTAGGACTAGTTATGATTCTAAAATTAGCTGCATTGCATTTGATATTGCTGGCTACTTCAGGAACTCAAAATAATGTTCCTTTGTGTGAATTACCATATTTACCATATTTTTTTTGTCAGCTTGAATGGAAGAACTGTTTCACAAGTAAACTGAAAAAAATAACGAACATGCTCATTCATTTTATAATATTTGATAACATTAACCGTCCAGCCCATAAATACAACCATAGTAAAAAGAAATGGAGCCTAAGAAATCCTTGACCCCAATACTGCTGCCATTCCTCTAGTCTTAACATTGATTTAGTGCTGATCCAAGACAAATCTTCTGAACCCATCTGAAGGTGCCATCTTAAAATTCACCCTTCATATTTCTAAAAAATGCCAGTACAATTGAGTCCAGATTTCCCCCTGAAACAAATTCAAGTCTTATTTCAGGTGCCTTTATACCTAACAGCCATGATTTCCCCATGGTCTCTGTCTAACTATATAAAGCACACATGCCTGTGTACATGTGTGCGTTGATAAATAACAGGTCTTTTTACCTCAGTCTTCCCTACTTTTTATTTATTTATTTATTTATTTATTTCAGAGAGAAGGAGCACAAGTGCATGAGCAGGGGAAGGGGATGAAGGGGAAAAAGAGGGAAGGAATCTCAAGCAGACTCCATGCTGAGGACAGAGCTCCACGCAGGGCTCAATCTTTTGACCCTGAGATCACGACCTAAGCAGAAACCAAGGGTTCCACGAGTCATCAACTTAGACACCAGGTGTTCCCTCAGTCTTCCCTACTGTGTTGGTACAATATAGAATTGTGCTGCTTGTCAGGCAGAAGAGAAAGGAAGAAGCATGTGGATGAGAATATATTAGAGCTATAGGATTTCTCATTTCAAATGGAGGTTAAGTTGTAAGAGGGATATGAATGTTATTTTCTGAGAAGTATTCTGTATCCCACATTCCAATTCAATACGCATATTTTCATAGCAACTTTGTTACAAAGAATAGTAGTATATACAATATTATATCCATGCTTCTGAAACTGGGATATGAATTGGCAAGGGGGGCAGTGCTACAGAAAAGCAACAGAATAAACATCACAGAAACTTACTAGGTTTGGTTTATCCTTTGGCTGGTAATTTGAAGCCATAGATTTGTCATTGAAACAAGCATGAAAATATAGAGTGGAGGGGCACCTGGGTGGCTCAGTTGTTAAGCATCTGCCTTTGGCTCAGGTCATGATCCCAAGGGTACTGGGATCAAGCCCCACATCATCCTCTCCCACTCCCTCTGCTTGTGCTCCTTCTCTTGCTGTGTCTCTCTCTGTCAAATAAATAAATAAATAAAATCCAGAAAGAAAGAAAGAGAGGGAGGGAGGGAGGGAGGAAGGAAGGAAGGAGGGAAAATATAGAGTGGAATTCTTCAAGAGTTATTTATTTACTTATTTGATAGACAGAGATCCAAGTAGGCAGAGAGGCAGGCGGGTCGGGGGGGCGGGGAGAGAGCAGGCTCCCCGCTGAGCAGAGAGCCCAACGCTAGATTCCAGGACCCTGGGATCATGACCTGAGCTGAAGGCAGAGGCTTTAACCCACTGAGCCACCCAGGCGCCCCTGGAGTGGAATTCTTAAGAAAATTACAAGACTTCAAATTTCAAGTTCCCTAGTGAGGCAATTTCAAGCTCCGCACCCCAGACCTTTTCTGAGGTTAGAAGTACTCCCATCTTTATACAGAGAGAGATACGTGGGAGACCATCGCTGTTAAGTATAAACAAGTTGAAATGTGAGTTAAGACAACTTTCATGTTTAGGAAAAAAACACTAGGTTTTTGTGTGTGACCTATAAACCTATCCAGGCTACATACAATATGTAACACTCTTTCTATGAGAAATAACACTATTTCTGCTTTTGAATTTGTTTGTAAACTGCTTAAGTTTTTAAAGTTACATATAATTTGTTGGAACAATTCCACTTCTAGGAATTAACCCAAAGGAAATAATAAGAGATATAAGCAAAGAATTATATTTTAAAATATTCATAGTGTTATTTATAATAATGAAAAATCTGAAATAGCCTAAGTGCCCAATAAAAAGGGTCTGGCTAAGTACAAAGATTTAATTAAATACGCCACAGCTATTAATAAGAAAATATTAACAGATGTGACACAGTATTTCTAATATGCTATAAGATGGAAAAAAGTAAACTACAAAAAGCTGATACCATCTTCTTCAATATATATATGTACATGCATTAAAAAAAAAAAAAAAACCCTACAAGAAGAAACAAACAAAAGCCTAGAAGAATATGTCAAAATGTCCACAGTGGTTATCCATACAGTAGTACCATTCCCTTCTTTCCCTTTCTCTCCCTTGTGTATTGTTTTATCAGATTTTCTACAGTAAAACATGTATTACAATTATAAGAATTAAATTAATATATATAGTTATATACAAACACAAAGAGCTCCTAATTCTTTGCTACCAGCTGGTTCTATGACACAAGGTAGAAACAGAAAAAGTAAATCTTTTCTCCCTGAATTTATTTCCTTCTTGTAGAAAAAACTACACTCCTCAAGATGCACTGAGTACAGAATGAAGAGATATCATCTCTCATCTATCAGAATGACACAGATCAAAAGGAATGAGAAGATCAGCGGGTGCAAAGTAAAGACAACTCATGCATTGTTGATACAAATCTAAGCTGAACAATCCTAGAAAGACAATTTTACAATGTGTATTTTTCAGAAAACCTAAATTGTGCATACCTTTTAGCCAATCAATTTTATTTCTAGGAATTTATCCTAAAGAAATAATTGGACAAGTATGCAAATATATACCTACTAGGCTGTTCTCAGGAATAACACATGTAACAAAGGTTACATGTAAAAATAATCACAATGTGCATCAAGAGGATAAATTAAATGACAGCGTATCATACAGTGTACTACCATTAAAAATTATGTACTGGGGGCACCTGGGTGGCTCCATCAGTTAAGTGAGGGACTCTTAGTTTCGGCTCAGGTCATGATCCCAGGGTCGAGATCTAGCCCTGTCCGCTCCACACTCAGGGAGCTCAGGGCAGTGTCTGCTCAAGATTTCTTCTCTCTCTCTCTCTCTCTCTGCCCCTCCCTCTGCTCCTGTGTGTGTGCACATGCTCTCTCTCTCAAACAAATAAATAATCTTAAAAATAAAAATTATGTTACAGGTCTCTATTTTCTGGTATTGTATCTCATATAGTAAAAAAAGATAGATGATAAAAGAGCCTTTTGTGATCCTATTTTTATATTTTAAAAAGTAACAATGCATATACATTTTTTAAAAAGATTTTATTTATTTATTCTAGACAGAAAGAGTGAGCACAAGCAGGGGGAAGGGCAGAGGGGAATGAAGAGGGATAAGCTGAGCACCCCCTTGCCAAGGGCAAAGCCCTAATGTGGGGCTCCACCCCATGACCCTGGAGATCATGAATTGAGCTGAGACTAAGAGTCTGATGCTCAAGAATGTGTACATTTATGAAGAAAATGTTTGGCAGCGTTCCAACCAGTGTTCACTACTAAATTCATCTCTGGTAAGTGGAATTACAAATGATCTTTAATGTCCTATTTAAAACTTTTCATACCACAATGAACATGTAAAACCTGTAAAATCAGAAATGATTTTTAAAGTCTACTAAACTGAACCAGTCTCATTAATCAAGTAAAATTAGTTTTACTGTTTTCTACTCTTTCTTCATTTCCGAGGCTCTTAGAATATTCTTCCGATTTGAACACCTAATGCTCAGTGGGTGGCAAATATGTCAAATATATATTAATGCTTCTATTAACAAAAGTGACATGCCTAAAAATGGCAGTCTCTATGAACAAGATCTTATTTCTGAAAGAAAAAATTATATATCCCCCCCAACATTGAGATGCTCTCAAGTATCATGTAATTATGATTCGATGCCATTTGCTACCACCTCCTCTCTTTGCCTCTGCCTTCTCATCATTACTGCACAGTGTTTTTAGCTCTACACACCAGGATGTCTGTCTTCGTGGATATAAAAAAATTTTGCCAAAAGAAATATGATTAGAAAATAAATGATACAGAAAACAAATTTCAATTCCAGTCAAAGCAGTGCCCCGACATCACTGTCCAATATAACTTTCTGTAATGATGGAAAGGTTCTACTGTCTGTGCTGTCCAATATGACAGGAAGTGGATCTGTCTAATGTGCTGTGTCCAATGATACACGTGGCTACTAAGCACTTGAAATGTGGCTAGTGTGACAGAGGAACCAAATTTAAATTTTTAACCTTTTTTTTTTTTTAAGATTTTATCTATCTATTCGAAAGAGAGAGAGAGATAAAGGGCCCACGGGCAGGGAACAGCAGGCAGAGCGAGAGGGAGGAGACTCCCCGCTGAGCAAGGAGCCTGATGTGGGGCTCAATCCCAGGACCCTAGGATCATGACCTGCACTGAAGGCAGACGCTTAACTGACTGAGCCACTCAGGCACCCCTAAATTTTTAACTTTATTTTAATTTTAATAACCACCTATAGCTAGCAGCTACCCAATTGAATAGCACTACTCCAGAAAAATTCACAGTACATATTGTGGTCGATAAAAAATATATGTAAGAATCCAAGAGCAATATGATTTCCACTTAAGACCTACACTCCAGGGGTGCCTTGGTGGCTCAGTGGGTTAAAGCCTCTGCCTTCGGCTCAGGTCATGATCCCATGACCGCCTTGTGGGGAGGGGGGGGTCTCTGCTCAGCAGGGAGCCTGCTTTCCCCTCTCTCTCTCTGCCTGCTCTCTGCCTACTTGTAATCTCTGTCTGTCAAATAAATAAATAAAATCTTAAAAAAAAAGAAAAAGAAAAAGACCTACACTCCAGTGCGTATTTCAAAAACTAATGAAACCAATGAAAAATTTTGCAGATTACCACCTTGAAAAATTATAGGGGGCTTCCTGAAAAAGTAAATGGTCTTTTAACAATCCTCATTCTTCTTTACCTAGGAAATAAGCATCCATTTCTTAAAAGTCTCAATTCTTGTGGCGTAAGTAACACTGCATTATCTTGGCTCGCCCACTACATCTAAAATTTGTTTTCTTTTGTGGTGTACTCTTAGTCTCCCCCTCCTGCCTTCCACTACAGGCTGCTCCCCAAAGCTGAGTCCTTAATTTCTTGTTTTCTGTCTTCTACTCAGAAGAGATTTTTCACAGCTTCAACAATGACCACTTTTTGCCTTCTGTGAAATAGCACCATGTCACTATATAATCTTAAAAACATCATTTAACCTCTGAGATGCTTCTCGTTTGTAAAATAACTTAATTGGTTATTATGGTTCCTTCAGCTTTAGGAGTCTTTGAATTCTAGTAAAGGCCTAGTTATGGCACTTTATTTCTGGGTTTTTTTTTCCTCAGGCAGATTCTATTTCTTGCCTTTTTAAATGCTGGTGTATCCCATGACTGAAGAGTGACCAATTTTTCCATTCTCCATACTCTTTCTCCAAGAATCTCATAAACTCTTCATTAGGAGTCTCTGAAATGTATAGGGTAGCCAGGACCTCACTCTTAAGGCTCCAGATTTAGGGGCACCTGGTTGGCTCCTTTGGTAGAGCATGTGATTTTCTTGGGGTTATGAGTTCAAGCCCCACATTGGGCAAAGAGTTTACTTAAAGATTTTTTTTAAAAAGCTCCAGATGTACATTTCTATTCATTGCACAGAATTAACTAGATATGCTACCAACCCCTTTAAAGATGTCAAACAGGGGCGCCTGGGTGGCTCATGGGTTAAAGCCTCTGCCTTCAGCTCAGGTCATAATCTCAGGGTCCTGGGATCGAGCCCCACATCAGGCTCTCTGCTCAGCAGGGAGCCTGCTTCTTCCTCTCTCTGCCTGCCTCTCTGCCTACTTGTGATCTCTGTCTGTCAAATAAATAAAAATCTTAAAAAATAAAAAAAAAATAAAGGTGTCAAACAAATCAAAGAAATTCTGTGTAGCAAACTTCTTTGTCAGTATGGCTTAGTGATCAAAAACCAAGTTTTAGGATTAGATGTATCTGAATATGAATTCCAGTTTTGTCACTTATTAGCTGTGTAACTTTGATCAAATTAATGTCAAGTCTCCATTTTTTTAATGTAAAATGGGGTTTAAAATAGTACTTACAACTCATATTGTTGTTGTATGTGCACATTTTATATATACAGTTTAGAACAACACCTGAAATATGCTAACAGCTCAATAAATATTAGCTATTATTATCAATAGCATCACCATCTTCCTAGTTCTCCAGATTTAACAACTCATTTTTGATGCATTCTGTCATTTAAAAAAAATAAATTCAATCAGCATTTGTATATTTTCATTTTCCAATATGATCTCTATTTTTCATTCCTTCAAACATTTAATTATTATTGCAGCCACCCAACTAGATTACTAGATTTCTTAATTCTTATAGGTTAAAGCCTCTTCTTATTTTTCCTTTATATTAGCTAGTACAATGCCTTACACATAAAAGTTTTGCTGTTACTAGACGAGTCACATAATCTTTACATTTATTTACTTATTCCTCCATTAGATCCCTTGAGTTCACTGAGGGCAGAAAGTGTTGTTCTTTTTTGTATATCTGCACCTGCCAAATTCCTTAGCAAATGTTTGTTCAACGAATGAATATTGATTAGTCTCCCTATCTCAATCCCAATAAACCTATCCTCAATTTAGCTTCCACACATACAGAAAGTAGCTCATACACTCTCGAATCCAGCCATTTATTCTGACCAAACTGGCCTGACCACAATATTATCAAGAGCAGTCTCACAGTATCAGTCAGGACTCTTGATTTTGTATCAAAAAACTCTGCTCAAATTATAAGCAGAAAAGGGAATTTATTAGTTTGCATAATTTGAAAGCTCAAGGACAGCACTAACTTAAGGCCTGGCTATTGATCCAAAGATTCAAACATTATCATCTGAACTTGGTCTCATTCTTTCCATCTTTTGGCTCTGCCTTCTAAGTTCCAGGCTTAACACTGTATTCTCTCAGCAACTGCAGAGTCCAAAGCATGCCTCTTTCTCAAGAGTTTCAATAAAAAATTCACAATTAACAGACATGCGTAGTGACTGGAAATGTGCCCATCTCTGAACAATCACTATGGCCAGAAGGATGGCCTACATTGACTGGTGAGGCCTGCCTCAGTCATGTGCACACCTTTGTGTTAGGGCAGGGCACCCATAAAACTGAGAGGGGTGATTTCCTAGGAAAACTAGAGTATTGTTATCAAATGAAAGGGGAATGCATAATGGACTGGTAAAATTAACTTATGTGCCATATACTCCAAGATTTATTTTGCATGTTGTCCACCACTGCCTGCAATGGCTTTCCTTCTTATTCCTGCCTATCCAAATCTAAGCTACATCCCTTCTGCCCTAAAAAATCTTCGGTGATCTCCAAGATTTTCCTTATCCAATGGATCAAGTTACCTATTCCCAAATAAATATTTCCCTTTTCCTAAAGAGCTATTTTTTTTAACAAACAAGAGTGAAAAACCTCAAGAAAATGTTCCTGATGAATTCTAATCATGTCAAGTTATAAATGGTATGGCTAATATATGCTGTTTTCTTAGAATGTAAACTCTTGAAGGACAGCAGGTCTACCAGATACAGTCTATACATTATGAGAGAACAGCCTGCATGGCAACTTTGATATATATCTGTATCTATATATTATACATATATATCAGATACATACATTATATATAAATATATAATTATAGATATTATACTACCTATATTAATACTAGATATTATAATATTTACCTATACCTGTATCTACCTATATATATATATATATATATATATATAGATTGAATATTCAAATAATTTTCCTGGCTTTAAATTTTAAAGAATGTAAACAAAACATTTTAGCTAACATAAGTTATATCTGAATTCATCAAAGTACCTAATACTACAGGTACACTATGGTTTTGGAGTTACCTCACACTAGGATCAAATCCTGGCTAATACTGCCTCTCCTGGCCTTTAACTACAGGTCTTCAAGCAAATTATCTAACAACTCCAAACCCTAAACAGCAACAGTAATATCTACCTGCACACAGGGAGGTTGTATGGTACAGCAGACAGAAAAGAGTTAGATGGATCTGGGCTGAAATTCTACCACTAATACTAGTTACAAGACTTACTCTGAGGGATTCCTCATCTGTAAATTCCCAGTGCCTCTTCATATGTAAATTGGGGATAATAATGCTTAGTCCATTGGTTGTTTTGAGCATTTAACAAGGCAATGTATTTTAAAACACCTAACAATGAAGAGCAAACAGTGTATACTCAATAAATGATGATATCCACATTAAATTATCTGTTTAAAATAATTCAAAGGGACACCTGGCTGGCTCAGTCACATGTGACTCGATCTTAACATTGTGAGTTAAGGCCACATTGGGTGTAGAGATTATTTAAAATTAAAACATTTAAGGGGAACCTGGATGACTCAGTCAGTTAAGCAACCAATTCTTGATTTTGGCTCGGGTCATGATCTCAGGGTTGTTGAGATCAAGCCTGTCAGCTCCATACTGGATGTGGACCCCGCTTAAGATGTTCTCTCTCCCTCTCCCTCTCCCTCTCCAAAAATAAAAAATAAAAAAATTTAAAAATAAAATAATTCGGGGCACCTGAGTGGCTCAGTTGGTTAACCAACTGCCTTCTGCTCAGGTCATGATCCCGGAGTCCCAGGATCCAGTCTCGAATCCGGCTCCCTGCTTAGCGGGGAACGGGCTTCTCCCTCTGACCTTTCCCCTCTCATGCTCTCTCTCTCTCAAATAAATAAATTAAAATTAAAATTTAAAAAATAATAATTCAGAGCACAGTAAGGGAAAAATTTATTGGGATTAGTTATTTTTCTTCATAAATAGCTTTGGGTTTTCTTTGTTAATATTTCTTCAAAGCAAAACATGTTAGTCCTAGAACTCTTTAAAAGCAGGTGAGATAATGAACCAGATAAACTCCTGTAATCAACTTGTTCTTTAGCTTCAGGCTTAATGTAGTAATACTGAAATGACTCACACCAATATAAAATCACTATATTACCCATCTCCTGAACAGTCATATGCCATATAACCATCTCCTGAACAGAATCAGGAAATCTGGGTATGACTGAGAATTTTAGATGTTGTCTATCAGAACATATGCAAAAGGCACATGGCTGTTCATATTTACCTTAGCAAGAAAGTTTAATTTCTGTAACATTCGCTAAAAATACAAACTATCTTCAGCACAACTGTTTCCAGAAAGAGATTAAATAATTAGACATTTAATTTCTTCCATTTTACACTAGAGTGAAAGCTTCTCTAGAAAGAAGTTTCTTGGGGCACCTGGGTGGCTCAGTGGGTTAAGCCGCTGCCTTCGGCTCAGGTCATGATCTCAGGGTCCTGGGATCGAGTCCCGCATCGGGCTCTCTGCTTGGCGGGGAGCCTGCTTCCCTCTCTCTCTCTCTCTGCCTGCCTCTCCATCTACTTGTGATCTCTCTCTGTCAAATAAATAAATAAAATCTTTAAAAAAAAAAAGAAGTTTCTTGAAGTAGTTTAACGGTTCCATTTATTTTTTTTTAACATGAGTGAATCATATGTAATACTCATCAATCTTTAACGAGTGCACAAAGAAAATTATTGAATCAAATTTTAAAATAAATTTTTAAATTTTATCTTAAATTTTATTTAAATTTATATTAAATTTTCTCTAAATTTTAAATTTCTAAAATAAAGTAAAATGGAATAAATGTAAGACATAAAGTACTACACATTCTTTCACTATATCAAAAAAAAACTATATCAAAATCAAATACTTAGGTACATCATACTATACAAACCTGTATAAGGCATTTTTTCCCCTCCTTTGTGTTAAACATGAATAGACTCGGTTTTTAATCTACTCCCTAAGGAAGCTATATTTTAAACACAAGAAAAACATTACGTTGAATGCCTCAGTCACCATTGTTCTCTACAACTAAGAAAACCAAATAATACCCAATTCCTTATTACCCTTCCTGTGTTCAAAACATGTAAAAAACAAAATAATGTTTATTTTTAAAAGCATTAAATACAGACACGGTAAACAATATATGTCTTTTCTTCCCTCAACTTTTCTAGGAGGCATGAGGAGGTAGAAAAGTAATGGGAGTCTGAAGTTATTTTCACAAGTAACTCTCCTAAGCCAACTAGATAAAGGTAGAGAAAGAAAAGTTACAGCCTAGGGTTCACATTAAAAACAACTCTCAAAGAAACGTCAGTGCTCAGATCAATGCTTCCCCGACAACGCAGTGACCAACGTTGCTCTGCTCTACTAAAAGAGATAACAATCCCAAATCTGAAAGGGCCTGCAGAAACCGGGGCGGGGCAAGGGTCTACCTCAAGCAGCGGCAGAAGTTAATTTTCTAGGAGAATTAAACAGTAGTCCTCTATCCCTATGGTCCTCTTCCCCGAGAGATGCTGCAGTCCGCCGCCTCGCCTCAGGCTCGGGGTCTGGCCCGCAGGCCCGGGGGGGGCTGGCCGGGTTGGGGCAGTTGGCTTCTCCCCGTTATCCGGGTCCCAAGCAGGCGCTATGGCACCGGTTGCTCCAACTACCTCCGAGTCCTGCCACCGTCTGGGGCGGCCTCCCGCCGCGCCCCAAACCCCACGTCGGCAGGGATGCCCCATGCCCCACTCACCGGCCCGGGTGGTGTCCGTCAGGTCGTGGTTGGCCGCTCCCCGGGGAAACTCCCTCAGTTTCCGGCCGCTCAGACTCAGCACCCCGGTCACTGCCGCCTCCTCCAGCGCTCGATCGAGGGAGCGGCTCCACGAACCCGGGCCAGGACCAGGGCCTGTCCCGGAGCTTGGGCCGCAGTTAACACCGGAGAGGTTACCTCCCGATGCTACTGGGCCAGAGTACTCTGGGGCCGTGGCCACAGCAACCAAACCCGCGGCCGCCATTTCCAGCCGACAACTCTCCAGCCCACAGCTCAGCGCATGCGCTGCCAGAACTGATGGGTGGGCGGGGAAAGGGGCAAACAGACCCTAGACGGTTCTCTTGATGGGCAGGGCTGCAGCGCCCCTCCGCACATCCAGGCGCTTGCCTCCGCCTACATCGAGGTTTTCAAGGGAAATTAAAACGTAACTCACATATCTGGAGCAGCCCCCTCCTCTAGACTCCCGGTAGCATTTTTACCATGCCTCTACGAAAATATCTTTTAGAAAACGCTCCTCACAGAAACTTCTCTGTCTTCCTCCCGCAATACGGGAGGGTTAGATTAAGCATTAAATTAAAGCTTCTCAACACTGCTGCTACCAGAAACATACGCATTGAGAGGGAACCCTGGGACGCGACATATAAAACGTTTTCCCAACTGCTGTCATTCTACACGCCAAGTGATCTAGATGGAGACGTGGATTTATTAACTATTATTGTCAGAGGTAAAAGTAAGTGCTAACCTGGCTACCAAACTCATGATCCTCATTGAAAGGGTTATATAAATGTTTTGGGTACTCCCTCCCTTAAAAAAAAAAAATCTTAACAAAAATAAAACAAACATTTTAAATAGTATTTGTCCTTTAGGCGAGATTTTATTGTTGAACAAATCAGGATGAACAGCATTAAAGTCTAAAATTTTTGTCTGGAACCAAAATTGAGGAAAAGAAAATATGACTATAATCTAAACGTGGGAATTAGAAATAGAATGGAAGAAATGGTGATAAAAAAAAAAAAAAACACCAAAATCACTGTTAACTGAAAAACTGGAAACTTCACTTTAAACCAGTTAGGTCTCATTTACATTGCAACCAGTCTCTAGCATATTCTTTTACATTTAAGCATTTAAGCCATTCCTGCTACATGATGTAAATTCCTCTACAATGAATTAACTAGTATTTATGGGAAATAAAAGAGGCTGTCAGGGTCCTTTACCTAGATTACAATCTAATCATCAGACAAATATACCAATTTGAGAGTAAGACAAAACAAAAGTGGGGTTAAGACAAGACAAAAAGTAGTGGGGTTAAGCTATCAGAATTCAGAGAAAAGGAATCTGTATCATGGATGAATGCTTTTGAATTAAATCTGAAGGACTATGAAATAGGCAAGGTGAGAGCAATATTCCAGATTGGGAGAAGTATCAACATGAACACACACAGGTATGATTTATAATGGTCCATGTGGAGAACATTTAGGGCCAAAGCCAAAAATTTCATGAGCCAGCAGAAGAAAACAGGGTTGGACAGCCTACCTAATCATTCAAAGCCCAACTCTTCAATGAAACTTTGATTAGCACTTCCCGCAACTACTAGATGGAAGAGATGGTAAAAACATTTAATTTTAGAGAACAAAGTTGGTTAGTAACAGTTGCTCAGAGAGTTGTTCTATGAACTCTTAATACTACATTCCAGGTTCTTCAGCAGCAAGTTGCATGACCAATTATCAATGTCTGTTATGAGCATGGGTTACTGCAATGGCAAGTGATGGGTCAGCTCAAAACAAATCCAATGTATGATTTTTTTTGTTGTTGTTCTGATCTTTCTTAATGTTTTGTTCTTCTTAGAAAGATTTTAAGGTATTTAAGAACAGGACCTCATTCTGTATTTTGTTTTTTAAGAAATATTTCAACTTCAAGAAATGTTTCAACTACAGTGACTAAAGCATCATCATATATTCCATATTAAATGCTACAATGCTAAAGTTATCAGATCTTTATAAAATGCACCATTGTCATCTGAATTTGATTACCTATTACAGTCTACATTTACACTAAATTTTTCTAGCAAGTTCTCCATAATATGGCATTTTCCTACCTACCTACACATGTATCTCATAACTGCAACATACCATGCTAATCCTGGTCTCTAAACTTCTGACCAAGTTTATAGATTGACATTACTTTGCCTATTAAGCCAGATTTTAAGGTCATTAATACATTAAAGTCTGTAATTACCTTCCATACTCCAGAGCTGAGTATTTTAATAGGAGCTAAGGATGAATGGAAGCAGACACAGATGAGTTAGGTACTAATACAGCAGAGGTTATATATTACTATGAAAATGGCAGCTTGGTTAGAGAGAGAAAAAAAATTTTTAGAACAGGGTAGATAAACCTATAGGTATTTGAAATCCAAAAAGAAAAGCCTGTGGATAGGAAGAGAAATGAAGATGCTATATATATATCACGAGAACAAGTCCTAAATAAAGAAAGGCTGGAAGAAAGGTAGATCAAGGTGTTAATTTTTAAGACTTACAAGGATTTTAGTTCTTATCTACAAAGGTAGATTATGAAGGAATTCTCATCCTACTCCTTCAGTCTTCCCCAGAAAATAAGTGAGAAGATCATCTTGTGAGAATGAGACACAGGAAATGGAATCACTGTGAGGATTTCACCAAAGTGTCTAGTGATGAATAAAGGTGATGAGAAACAGTTGCAAAAACGCTAAGAGCAAAAGGGCTACAGGGGCCTCTTATTCTACAGCTGCTCTGTGGTTTGGAAGCAGGAGCTGAAAAAAATAGGCAGTGAGGGTTAATGAATGTTAGGAATTGATACAGAGAACTTCCTGATTATCTCAAAGTTAACTCATTGAATGAATACCAGGGGCAATAGTTTCACTCTTATCTCAAGAGTTTTCCAATTCTGTATCTCAGTACCTCATGCAGAAACAAAGTCTTTTCCCCCTTCTACTCACTAGAAGTACGTTGTGGTCACTCCTTTAAGACTCCATTTTTATAAACTCAAAGCAGTAGAATTAAAATCTTGACCAATCTTACCCTCTTCAAATGTAAAGCACAGAAACTGACTTGATGAATACATTTAATAAATCCCTTTCTGACTCCTTTAATAAGCAGTGCTAATAACTGACTTTTTAAAACTTTATATAAGAAAATTTAGATAGTATGATCTTCTTCTCATTAAAGGAAAGTGGAAATAGTAGAAATCAGACACATACACACTAGGGAAATAATTTCCTATTCATCTTTAAACATCAGTAAACCTCCAAATCCAAATCCAAAATACAACTCAGAACAAGGGATTTCAGCTCCAGCATGGTATTACTACCTGGTTTCACCAAGCTTTTTGGTAATAGATAGAAGTAACATAAAGCAGGGAAAAAGAGGTGTTAAGAAGTCAACCATTTATAAGAAAATCTTTAAATCCCTATTCAATGGCCCACAATAGTATAAAATTCCTGTTGTAAATGCTTGGGGTTTATTGTTCTCACTTTTAAAAGGGAATAGCTTCCAACTGATCTACGTAAGAACTGTCTTTAAAAGGAAGCTTAAATCGTTTTTTTATATACAGGGACAACAGAACAATAATTCTGATGAAACTTCAAAAATCAGAAATGAAGAAATCATTTTCTGCCCTGATAACTGCCTGTATTCAGAATGTATGGTTTTCATTCTTTGTAGTCCAGTCAGCTATTTTTTTTTCTCACTCTTACCTCTTTAAAGTAGTAAATCTAGACACATTAAGAGACAAAATAAAGGAGCAAAGGGAAAAGAGAAAAAACAAGAAACAGACTCTTTTACTATAAAGAAATGGTTACCACAGGTGAGATAAGTGGAGGGATGGGTGAAATAGGTGATGGGGATGAAGGAGGGCACTTGTCATGATGAGTACTAGGTAATTAAAATATTTTTAAAAAATTAAATTAAAAGTTATCCTGAAACTGTGTATACTGTGTGAATTATAAAGCTGACAGTAAAACAGGATGTACATATTTATTTGAACAAAAAATTATCATTGGGCAATGCAGCCTACAAGTTTCTTCATACTTAAAAGTATTTTATGATGTGTTTGTAATTTAAATTGTGAAATTTATGCCTATTAGAAAAAAATATATGTCTAATTAGGAACACTGGCCTTTTCTAAGACATTTATATAACTTTAATACCAAAATAATTAAGTCTCAAAAATCATGGTAGAGTAGATTTACTGGTCATGCTACAAATGCTAAAACATGGCTATTACCATTTCTTAGGTATCTGACAACCAAACATCATTCCACTACTTTCTTTGTATGTTCAAGTCACAGAAGCAGTTTATTATGACATGAGAATTAAAAGACCTGAGCTCAAAAAGTGACTCTGCCACATGTAAGTCTTGAAAAGCTGAGCCTCACTTAACTAAGATATAGACCGAGAAGTTGAAATGGATGATCTTAAAAGGTTCATCTAGCCTGAAATTCTGCATTCTAAGTAAATTTGATTCTTTATTTTAAACTCTTCCTGGCTTCCTGTTTGGAGCTTACAGATGAAATGGTCAAAAGGCAGTCAGAATAGGAGTCTAGACTGACTTAACAATTTAACTGGTAGTTTTTCAAACCCCCAAAATTATAAATATAATCACTACAAAGTTCTTTGTAACACAGAACAATCTAAAAACCACAACTCGATCTTTATAGCTAAGAATAAATGTGAGACCTGTAAGATTTTATTTGTTAAAAATGAACAGCTTCAGAATAGATCTAAATTTGTAACTTTTCCAAAAAACACCAAAAAGTACAGTGTAAAGCATCTCCTCATTAAATACAAACTTTCATTTTGTGATGCACTGCATCAATGTTTTGCATACACCTTGATGCAAAGGAAATTTTAAGTTGTCCTGTTTAAAAAAAAATTTAAGAACTGAAAAAGGATGACTACAACCACATCCCAAGAAAGGATATTTTCCTCCAATAAAGCATATTCTTTTGTTTATATACAATGTTAGCACTCAAGAATTTTAATTTAGTTATAACAAAGGCAAAATTTCATATTTAAAAAGAAAATGAAATTAGAGATGCACAAAGAGCAAAAGTTTAATATACCAAAGACACTGTTGTTTGATGCAATTAATGTCAGTATTTGGGACAATTTTTAAGGTTTTCAAGAAAAATGGCATTAATAATAGCTCTGTACAGTATTTAAAATAAAAAAAAGAAAGCATCTTTATACCATATTTTCACAAACTGCTCTAAAGACAGCAAATCTGTGCTCAGTTGTTTTTTCTTTGCTTTAAAATAAGCTATCAGTAATTCTAAACCAGTCTAAAATAAGATGGACTGTTAATGGATGAAATCTAAGCATCTGTACTTACAAAAATGTTTTGCAATGAGTCCTTGGCCTACGGAGACTAGAGTTTATTTTCAAATTGTGTGACTGGCTTCAAATAATCCTTTATCAGTAGACTTAACTGGCAAAATACCAGGTATTAAGGATCAGATTTAATTCTTTGGTATAAGCATGAAACTGTTAGGTGATACTTTTCCGTGGCTAGCATAAACCAAAGTAACCCAAGGAGCATGAGAGAAAACAGTGACATCTAATATATAATGCAAGGCAGGCAAGAGTGATGACTTAATGTTTTGTTTTGTTCTATAGGGAAAATCAACACCAATATACTCTAGGGAAACTAACATCTATACTTAGAGGTTTTAACATTATAGCAAAACAAAAGGTTAAGCTTCAAAATGACTAGACTTGTAGCTGGACTGTGTTACTGCATTTTGGCATTATACTGTAACTTATAGTATACAACCATCTGAGGACTTTCAGCACTAGCTTGGCACAACAGATTAATTCCTCCCACTCCTCTAGAGTGTGGGAGAGAAAAAAAAACTCCTCTCACCATAAATGCCTAAACTTTATACATACAAGAAAGGTATGAAACAAGGTTACAATGTAATTCTATTACCATTTTGGATATTTTTCTTTGTGACATATACAAGTATGTTTTTTATTTTGAAACTGCATACTGTGTCATTAGCAAGCTTAAAAAGCTTATGAAATTTAACTTTTTTGAATAAGTATAGGACTTTATGGCTATTGATTTTACCATCAAAGTATCTAAGGGAATCAATCCATTTTGATAATTTTAATTCTTCTAAATATCGTTTGAAGAATTCTTCATGGACACTAGATGCAAGGCTACATTAAATTCAAACAGTATATCTGTGTCCTGGGTTTTGAAGTTTTTCACCTCAGTTCCCTGTCCTCAACCTGCTACTTCCTCCTGTTTTCTTCATTTTCTAAACACAATTTTCAGGTTTTTACATTGGACCTTCTCTTCTAAGATAATTTTGTAAACACACATTTATTTATAGCCTTTAAATATCAACATTTTAAACACAGACTAATGCCTAGAGTCACATTTCTTGTTAAAAGTTCAGCATTAAAAATTAACAACTCTGGAGGATTAACCTAATGTCATCTGAAAAGTAACCCAAATTCCAGATATTCCCAAAAATCTTAAAACTCAAAACTGGAATTCTAGTGATTTTTTTTAATATATCTAATGAAGAAAAGTCAACTGTACTTATTACATCAACACTATTAAAGGATGGGTGACAGCAACAAAGGGACCTACTCATATCTCTGAAGACCAAGATTTACCATGGCAAAGTGTAAAAAATGAACAAAAGTGATGAGATCCTAAATACCACTATCATAAAAATAATTAATTTCTATCATTCTGTGTTCTTTCTGCTTCATGAGGAACCAAAGAAGTCAAACAGAATTGTTCTGTCTGGACCATGAAATCTTAAGAACAGATAGGTATATTCCCTGTTATTCTTTCAGGGAGTTATTTATACATGTTAAAAAAAAAAAACACACTTCAAAAATAAAAATAAGAGTTATTTAGCCTTATGAATATTTTGAAATAAAGTTTCTTGAATTTTTGTGATGAACTCTTCAAGCAATTCAACTTTTAAAACAGAGTCATCACTCAAAAGTCCCTTTGACATGGATCTATCCCACAGTTACAAAACGGCTTCCTCCTTTGTTGAACGTGAGAGTAGCTCTTTGTTCCTTCAGGATACCAAATCGTTCATTCAAAGTCATCCCTGTCTAGAGAAAACAAAATAAAAAAATTAACAACTTGACTATTAGCCGTATTTGCTTAAGAACAATAATGTGATCATAACGGTAATTCAAAGCAACAAGTAACATTTCCTACATATTTATGCATACAAACTCATTTAACTCTAACAAAAACCACATATATGAATAGGTGAATTTAGTGACGTTCAGAGGAGTTAGTTAACTTGCCTACTTGCAGCTCCAGAATTTCAACCTAGTGATCTGACTCACAATCTCTACCTCCTAACCCCTATAAATGCCTACATTATACACTATATAAAACTCATTACCATAATGCCCACAAGTCATAAATCCAAGAGTTTCTCTATATGAATTGTTTTTAGGCTCTACAAACATTGCCACAAATTCTAGTGATGTCTCTGATAAAAGACAAAATCCACTTGTGAATATTTGAAACCTATTTTTTAAAAATTTTTTTTAAATTTGTTTGACAGAGAGAGAGAGAGAAAGACCACAAGTAGGCAGAGAGGCAGGCAGAGAGAGGGGGGCGGTAAGCAGGCTCCCTGCCGAACAGAGAGCCCGATGTGGGCTCGATCCCAGGACCCTGAGATCATGACCTGAGCTGAAAGCAGAGGCTTAACCCACTTAGCCACCCAGGCGCCCCGAAACCTATTTTTTTTTTAAAGATTTTATTTGTCAGACGAGAGGGAGAGAAAAAGTGCAAGTGTACACACTAGCAGGGGGAGCAGAAGGCAGAGGGAGAAGCAGGCTTCTTGCTGAGCAAGGAGCTCGATGTGGGACTCGATCCAAGGACCCTGGGATCATGACCTTAGCCAAAGGCAGAAGCTTAACTGACTGAGCCACCCAGGCATCCCTGAAACATACTTTCTTGAATTTCTCTGAGTTTTTGGATTTCTGTGAGTTCCTCACAGAAATCCAAATCAACATCTGGGTTTTTTTTTTTGTTTTATTTGTTTTTAAAGATTTTATTTATTTATTTGTCAGAGAGAGAGAGGGAGAGAGAGCGAGCACAGGCAGACAGAATGGCAGGCAGAGGCAGAGGGAGAAGCAGGCTCCCTGACGAGCAAGGAGCCCGATGTGGGACTCGATCCCAGGACGCTGGGATCATGACCTGAGCTGAAGGCAGCTGCTTAACGAACTGAGCCACCCAGGCGTCCCAACATCTGGTTTTTGATTAACAGCAGAACACACAACCAAATTATATGTCACCGTTTCTTTTTTTTTTTAAATATGTATGTATATATACATATTTTAAAATTTTATTTATTTAAATGACAGAGAGAGAGAGTGCACAAGCAGGCAGAGTAGCAGGCAGAGGGAGAGGGAGAAGCGGGCTCCCTGCCGAGCAAGGAGCCCAACACAGGGCTCAGTCCCAGGACCCTGGGATCATGACCCGAGCCGAAGGCAGTCACTTCACCAACTGAGCCACCCAGGTGCCCCTATGTCATTTCTGAAAGAAAAGTAACCATGACAAAATAAAATAAAAAGTAAAACAAACTTGGTCAAACTTCTGTTCATACTCCCTATTTCAATTCCACACATATCAATGGATTAAAAAAAAAAAAAAAAGCATTTGACAAAATCCAACATCCATTCGTGATAAAAATTCTCAATTATGAATAAAGGGAACTCCCTCAACCTGATAAAGAGAATCTACTAAAAACCCACTGCTAACATCATACACAATGGTGAAATGCTTCATGCTTTCTCCTCATGCCTGGGGACAAGGCAAGCATACCATGCTCTCACCACTTCTATTCAACACTGTACAGAAGGTTCTAGCCATCACAATAAAGAAGAAAAAGAAAAGGTTTAAAGATTGGGAAGGAATTTGAAGGATGACATGATTGTTTACAAAGAAAATTTTAAGGAATCTACAAAACTGCTAAAGTAGTTAAGTGAATTTTAGCAAGAATCACAAGACACAAAGTTGAATGTAATATAAAAACTGTCAAAACCACAGTGAGACACACCACCTACAAGCACTTGGAATAATCAAATGACAGGCAATAACAAGTATAGATGAGGATGTGGAGAAATTTAGAACTCTCATACATGCTGGAAGGAATGTAAACGGTGCAGCCAAATTGGAAAACAAGTCTGGCAGTTCATAGATGATAGGATCTAGGAATTCTGCTGGTAGGTTTTCATCCAGGGGAAATGGAAACACCTACTCATACAAAAGACATGTATGGGGCACCTGGGTGGCTCAGTGGGTTAAAGCCTCTGCCTTCGGCTCAGGTCATGATCTCAAGGTCCTGGGATTGAGCCCCACACGTTGGGCTCTCTGCTCAGCAGGGAGCCTGCTTCCCTCTCTCTCTCTGCCTGCCTGACTACTTGTGATCTCTGTCAAATAAAGAAATAAAATCTTAAAAAAAAAAAAAAAAAGACGTACATCAATGTGCAGATAACCATTATTCACAACAGCCACAGAATGGTAATAGCCCAAGTGTCTATCAACTGATGAATGACAAATTAAATACAGTATATCCATATGATGGAACATTATTCAGTAATAAAAAGATCATACCCTATGGATGAAACATGAAAATACTATGCTAACTGGGTGTGGTGTATAAACAATGAATGTTGCAACACTGAAAAAATTAAATTTAAAAAAAAAGAAAAGAAAATACTATGATAAGTAAAAGAAATCAGTCACAAAAGACCACGTTTTATGATGCTATTCATATGAAATGTCTACAATAGGCTCATCTATGGAAACAAAAAGTAGGGATGCCTGGGTGGCTCAGTTGGTTAAGCGTCTGCCTTTGGCTCAGGTCATGATCCCATGGTTCCAGGATCGAATCCCACATTGGGCTCCTTGCTCAGCAGGGAACCTGCTTCTTCCTCTGTCTCGCACCCCAACTTGTGCTCGCTCTCTCTCTCTCTCACAAATAATTAAGAAATCAAAATTTTAAAAGTTAAATAAAATAATAATAATAATAAAGAAACAAAGTAGATCCATCAGTGGCTTCCCAGGGTTGAAGAGACTTAGGACACCCTATTTAATCCAATACACACTTTTTTAAATTAATTAAGATATTCTCAATCAATGGCCCACAGAAATACAAACTAACAAAAAAATTTACCTGTTTTCCAACACTATTTATGTCAAATTGCAGGGGGACACCTTTAGGGACTTTCTTTACATCAGATTGTTCCCGTTTTGTCAAGAATGAGGGTACAGCAGTACGAGTTAACCGTGGTTTCTGAGTTCTGTTAGGAAAAAAGTTAATATGAAATCAGATAAGCTTAATAATCAAAAAAAGAAATAAATTATTTGGTACATAAGACATCTTGATTTGTACACATGTTCCAATGGATAGGGCTATTCTGTGTTCTCAAAAAAGTACACCAGTCCTTCCTTTTCCATAGGGTATACATTCCTGAACTGCCCCTCACCCCCACCGGCTGATACCTGAAACTGCAGATAGTACTGAACCCCTACACATAGTGTATGTTTTTTCCTATACATACATACCTATGACAAAGCTTAATTTATAAATTAGGAATGGTGTGAGATTAAGAATAACTAATAATAAAAAAAAAAAAGAATAACTAATAATAAAAAAGAACAACTGTAGCAATATACTGTAATAAAAGTTGTGTGAAAATGGTCTCTCAAAATAGTCTCCTCTCTCAACATGTTATTGTACTCACCATGTGAGATGATAAAATGCCTAAATGATGAGATGAAGTGAGGTGATTAATGTAGGAATTGTGCTGTAGTTGTCAGGCTACTACTGACCTTCTGACAATACATCAAAAGGAGGACCATCTGTTTCCAGAGCATGGTTGACTGGGTAACTGAAACCATGAGAAGTGAAATCACAGACAAGGGGGTACTACTACTGTACCTGGTTCTTGACTAATCTAGAGACTAAAATTTATAATCACTCATAGAATACCTCTTTAAGTAGAATTATAAACTTTTCAACAATCTGGAATGATTGGGGACTCATCCTCTGTTTTCTTCATTTACTAAAATGGCTGAAGAGATCAAATACAAAACAAACCTACAAAGTTTATAATGCAATAAACATAACGGAATGGTTAACTAAATTAAGGTCATCCAGATAAAAGAACACACGGGGAAGTCTTTAAAAAGAAGGCAGATCTGTAGGTACTGAAAAGTAAAGACAGAGGAGAAAATAGCAAATACATATATAGCATTCCCTCATTTATCATTATATATAAAAAAAGAAATGTATATACTACTTAGTATACATGCACCAACTTTTTTTTTTTTAAATAAAAACATGAAATTGTTAAAAGTGGCTACTTTGGGGCTACAGAACCAGGAATCCAGAGAATTTTAACTTTATAATATACTATTTCCACCCTGTACTACAAGTATTACTTTTATCTTTGCCTCAGTTTATCTTAACTTGGATATCATGAGCAGAAGTCCAATGCTTTTCTATTACCTACTGAATAGGTAACCACTGAGAGGTTATAATTTCTGCACAATAAAAGGAGGACTTACACTGGACACTGCACTGCTCCAGGATTATCAATAGAGACAGTCAAAATTCCTCCATTTGTGGTGGAAGTCCGCCATCTAGTTTCAAAAAACCAAAAACTTCATTGAAGTGCAAGTTTATAAAACCTGTAGTGTATTTCATATAAAAACATGCATTTTAAAGTAGATATCACTTTTTCTTAGCTTTTAAAAAATACTAAGCCCCACAATAATATAATTAATCAGCATCTTGGGTATAGGAACCAGACACTTAAATTTATTAAGTATTTTTCAGTGTAATAAATATATGTACATTCAATTAAATACAGAAAAGATTCTAATGAAAAGTAACAGTTCCCAGTTTTCTCCCACAACTTACTGCTCCCCAGAGGCATACCTCTCCTGCTCTCCAATGGCAGCAATTTTAACCTTTCCTATTTTTACTGTTTGCTAGTTCCTCCAGTTCATTGTTCAAGATGTGTATGTAATACTTTGCTATGATAAAATTTTAGGTATCACACTATCCTCTAGTTTCCCTACCTACCTCTGAACATTTTGATATCTATATATCACTATTTTACCTCCATTATAACTTCATATATACTTAAATCTCTCTCAGTTTCTTAAATCTCTTTCTTTCAATCTCTCTCAACACCATCCCCTCCCAACTTTGTATGAAAGAACAGTAGTACCTCTACTCCTTCCTTCCACCTCTTCTCCCACTTTGTACCTCCTATTTTTTTTATCAGCTCTACTTTTGTATTTATGTTACTCAAAATCAGACATTTTCACCATATTGTTAACCAAATAAAGTATTATGTGCTTTTTTCCCCCTATAGGTTTATTCTCACAAGTTCAAAACAGGGGCGCCTGGGTGGCTCAGTGGGTTAAGCCTCTGCCTTTGGCTCAGGTCATGATCCCAGGGTCCTAGGATCAAGCCCCGTATCGGGCTGTCTGCTCGGTGGGGAGCCTGCTTCCTCCTTTCTCTCTGCCTGCCTCTCTGCCTACTTGTGATCTGTCTCTCTCTGTCAAAAAAATAAATAAAATCTTTAAAAAAAAAAAAGTTCAAGACAAACAGCATTTGTATTATTACAATTATATAGGCATTGTTCATTGCAGAAGCAAACAGCTTATTATTATTTCTTTCCTTATGGTTCCCAATGTCATGACTCCCATGCAAAAGAGTATTGTGAACACCAAGTTCAAACAGTTTCTTTTCTTACACTCTGCTCATTTATAGCTGGCATCACATCTGGACTAACACCATGTTTTATACATTTTGTTTTTCAAAAAGTAGCCATAGTTCTAAATAATTTAATCTCAAAACCTGATCTTATTGATGGAATTAGAGTATTACAACTCACACGTCAGAAGTGCAATTCTAACAGACAAAAAATGTATTTTTAAAAAATGTTTATGGGGTTAGGGGATAAAAAAAGAATATGTGAGGAGGAAAAACATCCTATCATAAAATTAAAGGTTTACAAGTTTTCTAAAATCTCTATTGGATTTTCTTATATTTATTCCCTGAATAGGTTCACTTATATAAAGGCAGTTACAGATAATAAAGATCTATTTCATTAAAATGGAATAGGTCATTAATTTCTTTTTTAAATAGAGTGATGTATTTGTTGCTAAAACTCATAACATGGACATGTGAAAATATAAAAGGCTCTTGGGGGAAAAAAACAAAGAACAAAATGGATTCATCTATTTCAGGTCAAGGGTTAATATACTTTTGGTCTCATTTAATTTCTGGGTTGCTAGTATTCTGGGAATTTTGAAATGACATCTTGAAAAACAAATTGAAACTTACTGACGAGTTCTCTTTGCTACTACATCGTCTAGCAGTTGTTCTGTGTTCAACTGGGCCTGAACCTGAAGGGGAAAAAAAAAAGCAGTAGATCCCATAGAAAGCAGAGGATTTGAATCCAAAAAGCGATCCTGCTCTGTAACTTTATAACCCAGTGTGGTGTGTGTATGAATGCAAGAGAGGCATGTGACTATTCTGGCAATACCTCTTTGTTGGGGTTCCTATATCAGAACAAGTGGTAAAACAAATTTATACCTAAGTAGCACCTTAAACTCCTAGGATGCTGCTACTGATGACAAGAGAGAGAAAAGAAAAAATAAACAACCAAAAGAACTAATCTAATGTCACAGTCTCCATATCCCAAACCCAACCCCTACACCTCAACCATGGGCTATGATTGAGGATTATTTAATCCTATGACTGAGGATTATTACTAAAGGTAGATGTTCAAGATCCCTTGAGTAAAAAGAAAGCACCAGCAAGGGTTTTTTTTTTTTATATATATATACCTTTAGGCCTCTTCTGAAAAGAAAAGTTGCCTGACGAGTATCTTTCTGATGACTTAATTTATTTCCACTCCTGGTAAAACTGGTTGGAATGTTATTTCTGCAACAAAAACACACACATAGTGAATAGTCTCAGCCATTTAACAACTGTCAAACATCCTGAGAAAAAACAAGCAAAAATAGTTAAATTCATAGGTTGGACATTTGAGGTACACTAAACATAAAGACTCTGAATTATTTTCTTATTTACACAAAGCTATTGAGATTCAATTTATAAATATCTTTCTGTAGCATGCTACATAACAACCTAGTTAATTCTGAATATTCCAACATAGAATATCTCTTCTGAAGACATTAAAAATAACATTTTTAATGCTATTTCTTAAATTTGCTGAAAAACATATATACAGATTTATTTACAGGATTAGTAAAAAGAAAATCACAGCTAGGCATATCCTAGTCAAACTGCTGAAACCCAAAAGTAAAGAGAAAATCTTGAAAAATAACACCTACAGTTTTCCATTCTCACTCAGAAACCTTTATATATTAATATAAATCACACAGAAACTTACAGTCTTCCACTGCTTGCTCTTTCACACACGGCAATGTACTCTCAATTATGTTTGACTTGACTTTCACCAATTCCCTTCTAATCTCTATGTGAAGTCAGCAAAATATGAGAGAACAAATTTTTCATATTTATCTAGGTATGTATTTTTTATAAACACTTAACAGATTGCCTAATCTTACCTCCAATTTTAGAGAGACTCAAATTTTCCTAGCTAGCACAATTAACATGGGTCATTAATGCTTCACGTAATGGACAAGTTCTTATTTAAGAAGTTCCCATTTTCCAAAAGCTACTACACCAAATGATTCCCAAAAGAAAAAGAGATGGTAGTTAAGTGAAACTGAAACTCCAGCCATTCCACTTTACTTAGTTTTTGTTTTTGAATTATCTTCCACAAGAGATGAATAAGTGGTATTTGAAACTGAAATAATGTAGACACTTAGCAGTTTATCAACTTCCTTTCTGCCCATTTTATCCTTACAGAAAACAGAATGTCATAACAATAGGTCACATTTTTAAGTTTCTGTTATGCTTTTCATTTAACATAATCTCAGCTATGGAGGGCCTGGCTGGCTCAATAGAGCATGTTAACTCTTTATCTTGGGGCTGTGATTGAGAGCCCCACGTTACACATCAAGATTACTTTTTTAAAAATTCAGCTTAAGAAGCATTCATGAAGAATTCTTTGTAGTTTGCTTTTTCAACAAATACCCTGCTCTCTTAAGAGTACTTGAGACCAAATAGCAATTTTAAATTTTAGAATTCCCAATTTTGAATAATTCCTGCAGAGTTGTTTTTACCTAACAATCAATTTTATAATTTTATTCTATATGCAAACAGAGATAATAAAGCAGACAGATGCTTCTTTAAGTTTATAATTTGTTAAATTCATCAATAATAGTGGGTCTAAGAAATAAGAAAGCCATTACTGAATGCTTCCATGTTGGATGTTCAAAGAGACATCCCAAATATCTGTCTAGAAAATGACCACTACAAATATATTCATTTGATCATTTAGGTGCAAGAAGTGTTTATTTATTCAGGATAACACAGTATTACCATATTTGAGTACTTACTTTCTATTTAACTGGTTAGGTCTCTTGAGAACTGCAACTGCTTTTCTCTGTACATCATTTTGTCTCAGAAGGCTGGCCTTCCTTTTTAATGCTGGAAAATATCGTTCTATATTCTTTCAGAAGGCAAAAAACTATGTTAAGAGATTGCTTTTTGCTATACACCCTACTACAATAAACATTTCTGAAGCAGAATGAACAGAGACTGCTGAGATGTGCACGTTATTAGAGAAGCTAAAATGACTTGATAATCTCCAGTCTAAGGGACTGAAAAGATAGCAACCACATCCATACTTAAAATACTTTCAGCAAAAGAAGAATCCTTTTTTCGATTGTGAATATGTTCACTTAGGTATTCTGGGGGATGCACAGGGAAACATGGCCCTAGAGCTCAAGAGAAGAATCAGGAAGCCAGAAACATAAATTAAGGAATCACTTATATAAACATGACTTTTGATTACCAAGTGAAGGAAAAACAAATGTGTGAAAAAAAGGAGGTTATGACAGCAAAGAAGTCTGAGTAGAGAGTTACAGAGAAGAAAAGGAATCAAGAAAATAAGCATGTGAAATGTACACTTTTTCTCCTTTACATATATAAATTCAATCCAGCATTAAAGCCTAATTCAGATTGCCATATTTTCCATGATTTTTCAAAAGTTCTTGGCAAGACAAACTTTTCTCTTTTTTTCCTAAAGATTTTATTTATTTATTTGACAGAGAAACACAGCGAGAGAGGGAACACAAGCAGAGGGAGTGAGAGAAGCAGGCTTCCTGCCAAGCAGGGAGCCCGATGTGGGACTCGAACCCAGGACCAGGGAACCATAACCTGAGCCGAAGGCAGACGCCGGTAACCTATAAACAGTATCTTAAACTTAATCTAGATTACTTTATCGTATTTCAAAAACATCAACTGACTAAAAAAACATAAAAATTTTAAGTCTTCATTTTCATGAACATTTGGAAAAGAAGTAAATGTAAAGTCAAGGATAAAGAGTATCAAGAGTATAGGGGAAATGTTAGGAAATTAGACTAATAACCCATTTCAAACTTTGTATTCTGTCTTTAATAACAACACCAAGTATCATTTTATGGGTAAATGTAAGTTCCCTCTATGCTACTGTCACATGTTTTCTTCCTTCAAAATACCTCCCATATTACAACCATACAGTTATTTGTATGATAATTTATTTAATGTTTATCTCAGTTCTCCATGAGGGATTTTCTATTGAGCTACTGCAGAATTCCTTACATCTAGCACATAGTCAGTACTCAATCACATTAATTAAATGATAAAAACACAGACTAAGATAATAACAATTCATTAATACATGCTAAACATATTCCATGGATCTAAGGTTTGTATATATGCATAAATGTGTTTTTTTAAAAGTGTAAAGGGGGGGATGCCTGGGTGGCTCAGTTGGTTAAGCGGCTGCCTTTGGCTCAGGTCATGATCCCAGCGTCCTGGGATCGAGTCCCACATCGGGCTCCTTGCTCCGCAGGGAGCCTGCTTCTCCCTCTGCCTCTGCTGCCACTCTGCCTGCCTGTGCTCTCTCTTTCTCTCCCTGACAAATAAATAAATAAAATCTTAAAAAAAAAAAAAAAAAAAAAGTGTAAGGGGGGGTGCACCTAGGTGGCTCAGTTGGTTGAGCGTCTGCCTTCGGCTCAGATCATGATCCCCATGTCCCAGCTCAGTGGGGAGTCCATTTCTCTCTCTCTCTCTCCCTGCTTGTGCTCTCTTTCTCTCAAATGTATAAAAATAAATAAATAAATAAATAAATAAAAGTGAAAAGGTAAGTTTTTCTTTCACAATAATTTTGATATAAAAAATTATACCTTGAGTGGAAAAATTTTAAGGTATTTAAATTTTATGTCAATTTTACTAAGGCATTATTTAACATACAGTAAAATTTTAGGTGTACAATTTGATGAATTTGAGTTATTACATATAATCATGTAATGACATCATAATCAAGATATAGAACACTGCACTCATCCTAAAACATTTCCTTGTGCCCCCTGCAGTCAATTCCCTTCCATGACCTTACTCCCCCCAAGGCAATGACTGATCTGTCACTAGTTTAGCCTTTTCTACAATTTCAAATAAATGGAATCATACAGAACATAGTACTATGTTTTCCTTTTGCTTAGCATGATGTTTTGAGGTGTATCTGTGCTGTCATATAATTGATGTATTCCTTTTTTTATTGCTAAATAGAATTCCATAGTATGGAGACATTTATTTTTATTGTTAAAACCAGACAAGTGATTAAAACCACCCATTAAGGGGTGCCTGGGTGGCTCAGTGGGTTAAGCCACTGCCTTCAGCTCAGGTCAGGATCTCAGGGTCCTGGGATCGAGCCCCGCATCAGGCTCTCTGCTCAGTGGAGAACCTGCTTCCCCCTCTCTCTCTGCCTGCTTCTCTGCCTACTTGTGTACTTGTGATCTCTCTGTCAAATAAATACATAAAATCTTAAAAAAAAACAACACCAAAAAAACCCATTAGTGGGAAATAGCTCCTATATATACACAACAGCAACACAACTTTTTTTTTTTTTTAAGATTTTATGTAGTTATTTGACACACACACACACACACAGAGATCAAAAGGAGGGAGGGAGGAAGGAGGGGGGGGGGGGGGGGGGGGAAGCAGGCTCCCTGCTGAGCAGAGAGCCTGACACGGGACTCGATTCCAGAACCCTGAGATCATGACCCAAGCTGAAGTCAGCAGCTTAACCCACGGAGCCACCCAGGCGTCCCAGCAACACAACTTTTTAAGTTGACAGAAGTACTAAATGGTTTACTATTACCAAAGTCAAGTTAAAAGTAATACAGAACAGGGGCACCTGGGTTGCTCAGTTGGTTAAGTGTCTGCCTTCAGCTCAGGTCACGATCCCCAGGTCCTGGGATCAAGTCTTGCATCAGGCTCCTTGTTCAGTGGGGAGTCTGCTTCTCCCTCTCCCTCTCTCTCTGCACCTCCCCCATGCTTACATTTTCTCTCTCTCTCAAATAAATAAATAAAATATTTTAAAAATTAAAAAAATTTAAAAAACTTTTTTTAAAGTTCTATGGAACATAACATACTCTTCAAGCTTTGGGAAATTCTCAATTGAACAGAAAAAAGTTACAGAATTGATACTGACGAAATTATATATGTCACTGGAAAAATCTCTAAAGAACATAAACACAACTTTTACCTGATGGGTTATTTTAAATTGGCTCTAAACAAAGAGAAAAAAAATTCATTACTGGAGACAACCATTCCCCTGTTGGCACAGCTACTTGCTCTCAGTAAATACTAGTTATATAAATGGTAGGCTATCTTCCCAGTCATTCCCCTCACAGATAAGAAAATTTATTTTTGGGGCGCCTGGGTGTCTCAGTGGGTTAAAGCCTCTGCCTTCGGCTTGGGTCACGATCCCAGGGTCCTGGGATCGAGCCCCGTATCGGGCTCTCTGCTCAGCGGGGAGCCTGCTTCCCCTTCTCTCTCTTCCTGTCTCTCTGCCTACTTGTGATCTCTCTCTGTCAAATAAATAAATAAAAAATCTTTTAAAAAATCTATTTTTATCAAAATAAAATCTCGCTAATTCACATAAGCTATGGAATATGAAAGATAAAGTAACAACATCTAATTATCATCAGAACTTTTTTAAGGTGTAAAATTCCTAAGTACATATAACAATTCAAGGCCAATTAAGCTATTATGGTAACTTGTTTAAAGAACAGAAAAAGAGGGACGCCTGGGTGGCTCAGTTGGTTAAGCAGCTGCCTTCCGCTCAGGTCATGATCCCGGCGTCCTGGGATCGATTGCTCATCAGGGAGCCTGCTTCTTCCTCTGCCTCTGCCTGCCATTCTGTCTGCCTGTGCTTGCTCTCTCTCCCTCTCTCTCTCTGACAAATAAATAAATAAAATCTTTAAAAAAAGAACAGAAAAAGATAATGAGTTATTTATATGGAAAAAGGTTTCTAATTTGCTAGAAAATAATCTGCTTCACAAGTACTGTATTTTATCCTAATCAGACTATTAATCTTATTCAGGCTGAGGACAGGGTTTTAAGAAACAGCACTTTTCAAACTTTACCTTTGCCAAAATCATTCAACTCTGAATAAATAGATCATACTATTCAGTACATTCTTACATTCTATAATTAACATTTTCAATTTTCACTATTTTCTAACAACTCAAAAGACCACATGTAGTAATTTAATATTTTTACTGGGTAAAAGTAATCAGATAGCAGTTAAACCCAACCTCCCTTCCAGTATCCATATCTCATTAACGTTTTCCAATTTTTAACAATCAGTAAACTGTGTGATAAAAGTTTTAGAGGCAAAAACAACTGCTGGTGGTGGCAAAGCTGAGAAGTTATGGAATCTAAGACAGTTGTGGTTCTTAACCAGAATATACACATTAAAAATAATTTAAAGAATGAGGTCCTCAATTTTTTTTTACAAGTATGTATTACCTGCATGATCAGAGAAACCAAAAAAATTAAAAAACAGAAGAGCAGAACATGGAAGTCCTTGGTGGCTTGGACTTACTAAACTTAAGAATTGAAGAAAAAATACTTGTGAAACTATCTGAAGGAATGCTTCAGCCAATTCAAAAATTACTCATTGAGAAATAAATAAAACTTCACTTAAAATTTGAAAAGTAGGGGCGCCTGGGTGACTCAGTGGGTTAAAGCCTCTGCCTTCGGCTCAGGTCGTGATCCCAGGGCCTGGGATCGAGCCCCGCATCGGGCTCTCTGCTCAGTGGGGAGCCTGCTCTTGTCTCTCTCTCTCTCTGCCTGCCTCTCTGCCTACTTGTGTTCTCTGTCAAATAAATAAATAAAATCTTTAAAAAAAAAATTGAAAAGTAGTTAACTTACAATGGGTAAACCACTGTAGCCTAATTAAAAATTGATATCTATCCCAGAGAAATAAAAACCTATGACCATACAGACTTACTTACATTCACAGCCACATTATTCATAATACCCAAAACTGGAAATAACCGAAATATCCAGCAACTGGTGAATGAATAAACAAAATATGGTATATCCATAAAACAGAGTATTATTCAGTAATACAAAAAGGAAAACATCATAACTAAATGCCAGATCACATATTGTCATATGATTCCCTTTATATGAAATGTGCAGAAAAGACAAGTTTATAGAAAACCTACAGAACGTACATTAATGGTTGCCTGAGGCAAATGATGAGGTATGACTACGAATGGACATGAGATTTCTTTTTAGAGTGACAGAACTGTTGTAAGGTTAGATGTGATAATTATACAACTCTGTAAATTTTCTAAAATTCACTGAATTGTACACTTAAAAAGATGCATTTTATAGTATAAAATTATACCTCAATAACCTGTTCAAAACTGTACATACACAAACACACACAGGCAAAGGAAATCAGAAACCTATAAAAAATTTCACATTGATTTTATATAAGAACATGGAAATTTAGGTATTCTTCATGAATGACAATGATTTATTTTTTACATAAGATCCAAAGCACTTCATAAAAAAAATCAAAATATTCAAATGAAATACTTTCTCAAGGAAACATTGTACTCATTCACAGAAATATTAGCACAACTAAAGGGAAGGGGTATCTGATGCAGAATTAAGCCATCATCCTACCTTATCACTTAGAGGTGGTCGATTCATAGGACTAATTCCTTTTCGAATTCCAGTTGCTTTCCTAGCTGCAAGGCCAGTGATAACTCCATAAGGACGTCTCTTTCCAGGCATTACTCTTCCTCTACGGCTCAGACTATTCTTGCCAAAACCTGTAGGAGGTTTGGAAAAAAAAAAAAAATCAATCTAAGAATGCAATTAAAGGGCACATAGGTCATAGGGTATTCTATTTCTTAAGCAGAGTGGAAGGTACGAGGGTTTTATTTTTCATTTATTATTTATATATTTCTTATATCACTATTATGTAATATTATTGCATTATTTACAAGTACTTCTTTTGAAATTACGTATTTTATTTTTAAAGAGGTAATAAACTGCACCAGCAAGGGTTTTGTTGGTGTAATGGATGGCAAAGGACTTTAAGATTCTCCTGTCTCCCTGGTAGCTACCTTCTCTCTTGCATTACTTTCTCAATGAACAACTTTCCCTTTGCAATGTGGTGTCCACTACCATGCACTTACCAAATATTTGAAATATGACTAGTCTGAATTAAGATGTAATAAAAAGGTACAGTATTTCACTAATAAC
Source organism: Enhydra lutris kenyoni (assembly GCF_002288905.1). NCBI lineage: Eukaryota > Metazoa > Chordata > Mammalia > Carnivora > Mustelidae > Enhydra > Enhydra lutris. The sequence continues at coordinate 27,734,412 of NW_019154123.1, forward strand.
TTGTATTAATTATATGCTACAAAGATATTTTGGATACATAGCATTAAATAAAATATATTATTCATATGCGGCTCACATTTTATTTCTATTGAAGGACACTGAACTTGAGTGGGTCACTATCTCATATCCCATTTACTATGTTGCAATCTGGCTTATTTTAATTTCTATTGTATTTAAACTACTTTTGCTAAAGACCCTATTGAGTTCCAATGAATATATTTTAATCTCTGTGCCACGTGACACAACTTGACTTTGTCTTTCCACTGTGTATTTTATTTATTTTAATATATTATTTAAAGATTTTATTTATTTGAGAGAGAGACAGCCAGAGAGAGCACAAACAGGGGAGAGAGGGAGAAGCAGACTCCCCACTGAGCAGGGAGCCCGAAGAGGGGTTCGATCCTAGGGTCCTGGAACATGACCTGAGCCAAAAAAGCAGCTGCTTAACTGACTGAGCCACCCAGGTGCCCCTAAGTATTTTCTAATTATGAAAAAATGAGCATGTTCATTGCAGAAATCTTAATATAAAGTACAAATGAAAATAAAAGTCACCCATTATCCCACCATCTTGGGACAACCACTAACATTCCATCTCTTGCTAGTCTTTTCTTTTACTCCTACACATTTAAAAAATTAACATTTTCAGTTTCAACTTTTTTTTTTTTTTTAAGATTTTATTTATTTATTTGACAGACAGAGATCACAAGAAGGCAGAGAGGCAGGCAGAGAGACAGGAGGAAGCAGGCTCTCTGCTGAGCAGAGAGCCCGATGTGGAGCTCGATCCCAGGACCCTGGGATCATGACCTGAGCCGAAGGCAGAGGCTTTAACCCACTGAGCCACACAGGCGCCCCAGTTTCAACTATTTTTTAAGCAACTCAAAAGACTATCACGGAGCTAATTCACAATTTTGTAGTACCATCTAGAAGGTACACTGAATCGATCTTCCTGGCAACAATACTTCATAGTCTATGTATTATTTTGTAGTGTGCATTAACACTGCATTGTAAATATTGTAATATTATTGTAAATATTATGTTTTTAATATTCTTTCATTGTATTATTTTTTTTAAGTAGGCTCCAAGCCCAATGAGGAGCTTGAACTCACGACCCTGAGATCAAGAGTCACATGCTCTACAAACTAAGCGAACCAACAGGTTCCCCTCATTGTATTATTTTTTAATGTGCCTTACTTGATCTAAAAACCTCACAATGACCACTTAAATTACTTCTAATATTAAATTATTATAAATAACATTTTTGGGGGGAGGTGAAAATGCAACAAACTTTTATTTAACTCATTAATAAAAGCATAGCAGGGAAACAAATCCAGTTCCAAAGGATTTTATATTCAGTGGCAGAAAAAAGGAATATTTAAATAAGATAGCTATAAGAAGACAAAAATCCGGTAAATGTCTTACGGGGGTGGAGGGAGCATGATTTTCAGGATTATTTTTTCTACTGGACAATTTCAAAAACCCTACTTTTATCAATTATATATAAATTTACCTCTGACTTTACAGAGTTGCAAAGTATCAGTAATACGCACTAAGAACATTGTTACAAGGACATACGTTTATTTTTTTTAATTTTTTAATTTTTTAAAAAAGATTTTATATATCTATTTGACAGAGATCACAAGTAGGCAGAGGCAGGCAGAGAGAGAGGAAGGGAAGCAGGCTCCCCGCTGAGTGGAGAGCCCAATGTGGGGCTCGATCCCAGAACCCTGGGATCATGACCTGAGCCGAAGGCAGAGGCTTTAACTCACTGAGCCACCCAGGCGCCCTGACAAGGACATACATTTAATCAATACTATATAGCAAGTCAAATTTACATTTCTTTAGATTTCTAGAGGTAATATTTTCATACACATCCAATTATTTCTTCAAGATATAAATTTCTAGAAGTTGAAATTCTACATCAAATAGTAAAACAAATTAAGGAATTTGGTTCGTGTAGTAAAAAATCTCCTTTAGAATGACTATATTTATTCATATTACCAGGAACATAATAAGGGTGCCAACTTTTTCCACATCATTGACAATGTTGAATGTTCTTTTTAATCATTCTCACTTAGTATTTGAAAAAAAAAAAAAATTTTGTCTCCTTTGGTAGTTCACTATTGAGAATGAACATTTTCCATGTGTTTTTGGCTACTGCTATTCTACCATCCATGAACTGTCATGTCATAAGCAGGGTGCCTGGGGTCAAGTTTTAATATCCTTTGATACTTTTTTTTAAAAGATTTTATTTATTTATTTGAGGGAGACACAGAACAACCAGTGGGAGCAGACAGAGGGAGAGGGAGAAGCAGGTTCCCCACTGAGCAAGGAGCCCAATGGATGACTCAGTCCCAAGGACCTGGGATCATGACCTGAGCGAAGGCAGACACCCAAGCAACTGAGCCACCCAGGCGCCCCAATATCTTTTGATACTTGGAAAGAATTTTATTAAATTTATGATTAATTTTTTTAGGAATTGACATCTTTACAATATTCATGGACAAAGTATGTCTTGCCACTTTATTCAAGTCTTCTCATCACTAAACTCGGTAAAGCTTTAAACTTTTCCTCACGTAAGTCTTATGTCTTTCTTGAGTTTATTACTATATATTTTATGTATTTTGTTGTCAATCACAAAAAGACCCCTTTTCTAACAATAATTTTCATATTGTCATTCCTGGGATTACCAAGAGCTATTAAATTTTTAATTAATACCTTTTAATCGGCCATCCCACTGAACTTATTATTTTTTTTAAGATTTTATTTATTTGACAGAGAGAGACACAGCGAGAGAGGGAACACAAGCAGGGGAGTGGGAGAGGGAGGAAGAGGCTTCCCACAGAGCAGGAAGCCAGATGCAGGGCTTGATCCCAGGACCCTAGGATCATGACCTGAGCCAAAGGCAGGTACTCAATGACTGAGCCACCCAGGAGCCCCGCACTGAACTTATTTTTAGTTCTACAGTCTTTCAAATTTTTTCTTGGGGGGAAAAGTGAATTATTTTCTTGGGATTACTGAGCAACAACTGTTATCACCTACAAATGATAGTCTTTTTTCTAATTGCACCCCAAATTCTTCTATTTCTTAATGCAATGGCCAGAAGTTCCAGAGAACCATACTAAGTAACAATTGTGGTATTGGGCACTTTTATTTTTATTTTTTTCTTAAGATTTTATCCATTTATTTGAGAGAGAACACAAGCAGAGAAAGCTGCAGGCAGAGGGAAACAGAAGCAGACTCCCCACTGAGCAGGGAGGCCAATGAAGGGCTCAATCCCAGGACCCTAGGATTATGACCTGAACTAAAGGCTTAACCAACTGAGCCACCCAGATGCCCTGTGCACTTCTATTTTGGAATTCTAATTTTGGGGGGGGAATGTCTTTAGAATGGTATCCTGTATAGTACGACACACCTGCAATATGGTAACAGGTCTTCTAAGGGAAAAGTTTCACAGCCAAACGAAAAAAAAAAACAAAAAAACAAAAACAAAACTGGCTTTCTTTACTATAGGATTTCTTAGGACTAATGTGTGTTCCATCTCTAAGTTGGGGATAATAGGGTATGTATTCCCAAACTTACCTAACTCCAGAAGGCCTTTGTGTAGTGTGCGTATTTTGAGAACGGAGTTCAACAAGACAGGAAAACTTGTTTTCATGGTTGAACCATTTACCAATTTACTGCCCTTCAGCTCCCAATTCACTCTTTACTGCCCTGCTTCTATTATAGGAACATTTCTCTTACCAGCTGGCACAGTGTTAAGTTTTCTAAGTAGAGGGCACTGGAGAGACTCTAGAGAAAGGGTTTTTTCTTTCAGGTTCTAGTGCACCCCTCAAGACTTATTCTAGGGCACAGAACACCTAGTGGTAGTCATTATCCCTCCCCTGTAAGATGAGACTGGTGAGGCACAAGAAACACTAAAGGCACAAAATCTAAGTGTGAATTACACCTTAAATGCTGGGCCCTAGGCATCTGTCCGGATCTAGTCCTAGCCATCACTAGTTCTGGCTCTACTCATCCTTCATTGAATTTAAGTTGCATCACCTCCACAGGTGGCTTCCTAGTGAGTTCCAGCAGAACGGCAACTCTGTGTGACAGAGTTCTTCCAGATTTGTTCCCTTCTTGGGTACTCTGCCTCAGTCCTAAAGTACTGATTACTTTTATAACCAGAGGAAAAGCAATAAAGACACAACTTTTTAAATTGTAAAATCAAATTATTGGGTTTTTTTAAAGTTTTATTTATTTAAGTAATCTCTACACCCAATGTGGGGCTCGAACTCATGACCTTGAGATCAAGAGTCACACACTCTTCTGACTGAGCCAGCCAGGTGCCCTTTGAAACCAAATTATTATTATTCTATGTGTGATTTCCTTCTAGAATTGAAACCAAATAAAGATTAAGCATGTTGAGGGAAACTGTATACTTAAATCTACAACTACTGTTATTTTTATTTGTATTAAATATGAAACAGATACCATTAACTCTGTTAACACACTGTGCTGAGTATTTTTTTTTTTAAAGATTTTATTTATTTATTTGACAGACAGAGATCACAAGCAGGCAGAGAGGCAGGCAGGAAGAGAGAGAAGGGGAACCAGGGGACACAGGGCTCAATCCCAGGACTCGGGGATCATGACCTGAGCTGAAGGCAGAGGCTTTAACCCACTGAGCCACCCAGGTGCCCCTGTGCTGAGTACTTTAAACAAGAACTTGATGGGCTGATGACAACATCTTAATTGTGCAGGAGAGCAAAGTGAGGTGAAGCACAGTGACTACCCAGATGTCACAGTTACAAAATGGCACAGCCATCAGTCTAGGTGCAAGTTAGTGTGGCTCCAAAACCTGAACACTTTCCAAACTGTAATATAAAAACTAAAGAATAAAAGGTAAAAAATATAAGCTAGGATACATTTCCAAAGAGAAAAAAACCAATAATTACAGAAAAAGTGGGCTCTCAGCTAGGCATTATAAAACAGCAAAATTTGATTAGGAACATAGACATAAACTTACAAGTACAAAGACATGGTTAACCACAACATAATGAGATACAGTCTAGGGAAAAGAATAAGAAATAAATGAATGTTGTGTCCTCAAATCAGAGGGCTTCATGTGGGGATAAAGAATGTATGTGACAAGGAATGAGGGATCAAAGAATTCATGATCAAGTTACATCAGTCTTGAAGCAATATCTTTGAATCAAAGAGGGAGAAAGAAGGCAATGAGACCATTTCAGATGCTACTATAGTACTCAAATGTGACATGATAAAAATGCAGAGTGGAACAAAGAAATCTGAAAGTATTCCAAAAGAATGAATGAATTAGCAAAGAGAAAGATTAAAGTGAGAAGGAATCCATTATTACACCAAAGCTTTCAGTTTAGATGAGAAAGACTCAAGAGAAAAGTCTCATTAACAAGAATGAAACTGATTAAATGGAGAAAGTAAAAGACAGAATTCTATTCCTGGCTGCCTTCTATTTCTGACTGCTGTAGTCATTGTTACCATACTCATTATCCTTTCCACTTTTATTTCTATGAGTGGCTTCTCAACCATATCTAGCAAGTTTAGATCGTCCATTCCCCCTCCCTCCCTTTATACCTTTAAACAAACTTCACCAGCTGTACCTCAATTTTAGCAATGGTTCTATTTTTCACCCTTTCATTGTCACATTTCATAAAGACAGACCTATACATACTGTCCAATTCTCTCCCCTCTCCCCACTTACCTTCTGTGTCTTATATTCCAAAAAGCATTATAGAGGTACTAAACACATCATCTAATATAGTAAGTCCTTTCTTAGTTTTATTTTTTTAAGTAAGCTCTATGCCCAACATGGGGCTTGCACTCACAACCCCAAGATAAAGAGTAGCATGCTCTATGGACTCAGCCAGCCAGGAGCCCCATCTTTTCTTAGTTTTCATCCATTCCAGCCCCTCTAGAAAGTTCTCTCCTGTCTTTTCAGAGCATCTTCATTCTTATTACTTCAACTACTACCACTAGGAAGACCCTTTCTTTCACATTTTCAGCTATAATAGAGCAGCAGTTTAACCCTAGCCATGTATCAGAACCACGTATGGAGCTTTAAAAAAAATCCCTAGGCCCAACTTCTGCGGATTCTGCTTCAGTAAAAACAGTAACAGAGTGTAGCCAGAACATGATTCTAGTTTATAAAGCTCCACAGGTGTGACAATGAAAAACTAGAGACAGGAATTTTCATTTTACATTTGAATCCTTACCCCAATCCCTTCGTGATTTCTCTCATATACTTATCAACTTACCTCAGTAGTTTCTGGAGTCTGATCACTTACACAAAGATTTGAGGGGTTTTGGGGAAATGTCAAATCACAAAGTGAATGCAATATTACTGGCTCCTTTCCAAAGCAACATACAAATATTCCCCAATCTCTTCTACCTCTAAAAGAAACCCCATTCTCAAACTTTTTGGTCTCAGGACCTCTGTTTGTTTGTTTGTTTGTTTTTTTAAGATTTTATGTGTTTATGTGAGAGAGAAAGAGAAAGACAGTGTACAAGTAGGGGGAAGGGCAGAAAGAGAGGGAGAAGCAGACTCCCCACTGAGCAAGGAGCCTGAAGTGGGCAGAAAGAGAGGGAGAAGCAGACTCCCCACTGAGCAAGGAGCCAGGACCCTGAGATTATGACCTGAGCCAAAGGCAGCCGCTCAACTGACTGAGCCAACCAGGCGCCCTCAGAACTCCTTTATACTCTTAGTTATTGAGAACTCCAGAAATTTTATTTCTGTGGGTTTATATTTATTGATATTATCATACTAGAAATGAAAACTAAAACATTTAACTATTTATTTCATTAAAACAATAATAAACCCAATACAGGGCAAATAACATATTTTTAAAGAAAAAGAACAATTACTTTCCAAAAAAAAACCAAAACTATTTAAAAGGAATGATAGCACTGTTCTGTACTTTTGCAAATCTCTTTGGTGTCTACACAGCTAGATTCTCATATATGCCGCATTCAATTTAATTATCACACGTCATGTAGACTCTGGAAAACATTTGTGAGAGGATAACAGTGAAAACCCAATTAATGTCTTAGTACTATTATAAAAATAGTTTGACCTTGTGAATCCCTTGAGTGTTGGGGATTCCCCAGGATCCCTGGACAACACTTTGAGAACTAAAACTGTATACTATTCTACCACTGAAGAATATTCAGGTTGTTTATACAAATATTTAAGTAAGTGACTAAATTACATTTTGGGCCAAGAGTTGGAAGATTTTATTCACTTATTTGTTCAGCCATCAAAAATAATTTACTCAGAGGGGCGCCTGGCTGGCTCAATTAGTAGAACATGGGACTCTTGATCTCGGGGTTGTAAGTTCAAGCCTCAAAGTTGGGTGCAGAGATTACTTTAAAAAAAAAAAAAAACTTAATAAATAAATAAATTAATAAAAATAATTTATTGAGAGTCTGCTAAAAGCTATCTATCTTATGTGTTATTTTACCTCAAGCTAACATGCTCATTGACATTACAATGTGGAAATCTGAACTTTCAACCAATCAGAGTTTGAGACAATCTTCCATCTCCCTGCACATTCAGTGACAGAAGCAGATGTTCTATTTTAGGCTCTGCCACATGTAACTGGAGAACAAACAAGCACAGGTTCAATCTTATAAGATCCTAAGCTGCCCCTAGGTATCATTTATCTTAAAGCTCAGATCATAACCCCCATAAAAGGAAAGCTTTTCTGATCCTTCATGGACCAGATCCTATTTCACCTTATCCATAATCACCACTGATTTTCTTAGCACAAAATGTATCTAAAGTCCTATAATACTGTTGGAATTTCTCTCATAACATTTCTCAACTCCATGTTTTTTGTCCTATCTCTGTTACTAGAAATTCCTTGAAGTAAAGAATCACAACTCTAAATACCCAAAGAACCTGGTCAGTTCAGGGCATTTATCATGTATTTAACATGTGGCTAGTGTAAACAAATGTATTTCTGGCTTCTGTGAACTCTGAAATTATTTTAAAGCAAATCATGTACAAAATATGGTATTCTGAGTAACTTTTAAGAATCTTTAAATATAAATCACTGGGATTAAACATTCATTTGCTATAGCTAAGTATCTTTCCAAAATTTACTTGCTTATGTTCAGCTGTTTAAGAAATTACTAGAGAAGGGGCGCCTGGGGGGCTCCGTCACTTGAGGGTCCAATTCTTGATTTCAGCTCAGGTCATGATCTCATGTGACATGGGGTTTAGCCCTGGGTGGAGTTCCTTGTTGGGCTGTGCATCTGGCACTGTGCTCAGCAGGGAGTCTGCCTGGGATTCTCTCCCTCTGCCCCTCCCATCACTCACGTGCACACATGCATGCACAGAACATGTATGCTCTCTCTCAAATGAATAAATCTTTTTTATTTTTTTTTAAAAGAAAGACATTAGAGAAATAAAATTTTGTGTAGGGTCTAACCTCAGTTACAGACATATTTTGAGGGTATGATGGCATATTAACTTAGATAATAGAACTACTTATAATCATCCTCAGCCCACAGATAATTGTTTTTTATGCTTTTTAACATACAGGATAAAAGTCAACTTAGGCTCTAGTTCATCAAACATTTTTTACATGTGTAAAAAAGAGCTAGAGTTTTTTAATTTGAGTTAAGGTTTATTCTAAAACACTGATATAACCACTAAAAAAATTAATGAATCATTAATATGGTTCTGTTACCACCTTAAATCCACTTTGGAACAAGTTGGCTGTAAATAAATAAGCCTCCAAACTGCCAAAAATAACTGTATATGCAGAGTTCCAAGATCATTAGGTCACATCTAAGGCATCCAATTCTGAGTGTTACCTCTGGAATATTTAACAAATCCTAAAAGCCCTAGATGATAATAAAAAGAATCTGAAAGTATTTTCCAAGCAGAATTGTCTCCACATATTTAAAAAGTTATCTTATAAGAAAAGAGAGTTTGCTTCCTGTAACTCTATGTAGAGTTAACGGTTGGGAAAGATTTAATTCAAATTAAGAAAACTTCCTAGTAAATAGAGTTGTCTCCAATAATGGAGTTGTCTTATGAAGTAGTATGCTCATTCACTAGATATATGTATGCTGGAGTTATGTAATTACCCACCAGATAGACTGTTAAAGAAATACCTAACAGGGAAGGAGATAAAACTTCATGCTATGTAAAATCCTTTGTAATTTGTAGCCCTAAATATAATTTACACTATTTATATACTGAGTGTACCTTAAAAATATTTTTAAGAAACAGGGTTATCACCTACTTAAAGCAACTTAAAATGTTTACCAGATTTCAAGATTAAACAAAAACCTGAGAGTAGAAAAAAATGCAAATCACAAAGGGTACTAAGATATTTCCTCCATGTTTTAAGCATGTCCTAAAAATAGCATTCTATGACCCAAAGGAATAGCTCCTTATTAAAGCTTACTTGTAAAACTTACCAGAATTCTGTTGAAGTCCCCATCGTACTCTCATCCTGAATTGCCGGGCACTACTTTGCTGGAGTTTTCTATTTAATCTCGGAAAATTCTGCTTCTTTCCTTCCTTTCGATTCAATTTGATGATATCATCTGTGATATGGGAAATGTGATGATTATTTTCATTTTAACCTAATGACTCAATTACTCAATCTCATTTTCTAGTTAATAGTCCTATGTCCCTAACTTCTTTGCTACTTTGAAAGCACTTTTATAAGACAAAAATAAGATAAAAACTCAAATCAGCCAAAGTACTTGCAGTACTGAAGAAGTTTTATAGGAAAAGTTCAATTTAGTAACCCAAAGCAGGTCTACCAATTAATGAAGATTTCTGTTATCCAGGTTTTTTTTTTTGTTTTTTTCTTTTTTTAAAGATTTTATTTATTTATTTGACAGACAGAGATCACGAGTAAACAGACAGGCAGGCACAGAGAGAGGAGGAAGCAGGCTCCCTGCCCCGCCCAGGACCCTGGGATCATGACCTAAGCCAGAGGCAGAGGCTTTAACCCACTGAGCCACGCAGACGCCCCTATCGGCAGTATTTCTTTATCTAATGCACATAAATAAGCAAAAGCCTATTTACAAAAATTACTCATATTTACTTTCCATAATCACAGAAGTGTCTAGTTTTTAAAGACCACCTTCCAATAAAACCATAGGCAGTAAAAAATAAATAAATAAGTCATTCAATTAAGAGTACGTTTCTAAAGAAGTCCACCTCTATTCAACAAATATGTATTGAGCATACCTGTGTGCAATGAATGTATGTGACAGGCTCTGCTACAATGAAAACAAACAAAAGTAAAATATGGTCCCTTTCCTCAGTTAAGTTTAAAATTATTGATGGAAACAGACAAGTAAATAGCTAATATGAAATAAAATAAGTACATAATAAAGGTATAATACAAAAAAAATACTCACTCCTCTAGCAAAATAATTCAGGGTTACCTTACTTTGCTTTCTACCTGATCTTTCAAATCTTCATTGTTTTCAAAAACACTTTTAAACTCTCCCAAAGTAATTTACAAACATCACACTGCTCTAATACCACAGCACAACAATATAAAGATCTGGAAACTAAATGTACTTCAGATTTCTATTTACAAATTTAAAAGATTTCTAGAAGCCAAAAATACTCACTTAAGAAATATCCAAATACTCTGTCCACAGTCCCAACTCCAATATTAATTTTGATTACTGATAAAGAAAATAAGCCTGGTCAACAACTTAATAAAATTTCACAAAACTAATTAACCTCAATTATTTTTTCCAAACTGCTCTAAACACAAGAACCTAACAATTATATTAATATAATTAGTTTTTTCTGAAGTAAAAGAAGGAATTACATATTACAGGAACCCTTTCTTATATATTACACTACCTAACCCATCAGTAATCTTTAAGACTCTTAACCACAAATATTCATTATAATAATTGAAATCTCCCCAAAGTACTTTGTTATCTTCTTGAGGTCAGTCCTTCCCCTAAAATAAATTCGTCCAAGTAAAGACACTCAAAAAGATTTGTTTTAAAATAAAAGGGTTTTGGGGCCCCTGGGTGGCTCAGTTGGTTAAACGTCTGCCTTCAGCTCAGGTCATGATCTCAGGGTCCTGGGACCCATCCCCACATCCGGTTCCCTGCTCAGCGGGGAATCTGCTTCTCCCTCTCCATCTTGCCCCTCCTCACCCCCCATTTGTACACTCTTTCTCTCTCTCTCTCTCAAATAAAGAAATAAAATCTTAAAAAAAAAAAAAGGTTTCATGAAGTCAGATATATGAACATGTTATATTCTCGGGGCGCAGAAAGGGAATACTTTTAAACACTTCTGAAACACTGCTTTCTTCTAACAAGGTGCTACTTACTCTTTTTTTTTTTTTTAATTTTATTTATTTATTTGACAGACACAGATCACAAGTAGGCAGAGAGACAGGCAGAGAGAGAGGGAAAAGCAGGCTCCCTGCTGAGCAGAGAATGGTGGGGGGAGGCTGGATCCCAGGACTTGGCATCATGACCCGAGCCGAAGGCAGAGGCTTTTTAACCCACTGAGCCACCCAGGCGCCCCTGTGCTAGTTATTCTTCACCAGAAGTCTGAAACCTCAGAGCCATGAGAGTACACCAAAAAAATGAATTTGCTGGGAATCATTTTTAAAAAATAAAAAAAAAATAAAATAAAAAAAAGGGCAGGGGCACCCGGGTGGCTCAGTGGGTTAAAGTCTCTGCCTTCGGCTCAGGTCATGATCCCAGGGTCCTGGGATTGAGCCCCGCATCGAGCTCTCTGCTTAGCAGGCAGCCTGCTTCCTCCTCTCTCTCTCTCCGCCTGCCTACTTGTGATCTCTGTCTGTTAAATAAATAAATAAAATCTTTTTAAAGAATTAATAAATAAAAATAAAAAATAAAAAAAAGGAACCTGAAAGAATGCTATATATTCTTGGAAGAAAGAAAAGACACCAATGTCTATTTTAACTATCTATCATAGTGCTTGATTTCTACCTTCAAGGACAATTATTCCTTCATTTTCTTCACTTGAACATCCTAACCACCAAACAAAATACATACAAAAAAACCTAGAAACTTAAGAAATGTACTGGTTATGATAATACATGTTTAAAACTCCCTGCAACATCTATACGGTTTTCTTACTTGTATGATTTGGGGCAAGTTATTTCTCCATGCCTCAGGTTTTATACAACAAGAATAACAGCAAAGGCTTATATAGCATGTTCATGTAAATATAATGCAAACCCAGCATTTTGGAGGGGAGGGAGGTGGGAGGTTGGGTGAGCCTGGTGGTGGGTATTATGGAGGGCTTGTATTGCATGGAACACTGGGTGTGGTGTATAAACAATGAATTGTGGAACACTGAAAAGAAACACACACACACACATATTTATTTTACTCTGTACCAGGTACTGTTCTAAGCAGATTATACATGCCTTTTGACTCATTTAATAGGGCAACCTTCTGAGACAGACAAGCACTGTTATTATCACTTTTTTACATATGAAGCACTGAGAAATACTCTGCCTGTAACCACATGGCTATTAAATGGCAGAGGATTTGAACTGAAGACAGTGTGGTTCTGGATTCCATGCTCTGTATCACTAGGAGCACATAGTTATCTCTAATAACTCACAGAGTTATTACAAAGCTAAACCGAGTTAACACACAAAATGTTTAGGTCAGTGCCTGCAAGATGGTAAGCACTCAATAATTATTATTATTTTATTTATTTAATAATAATAATTATTATTATGTAATAATACTTATTAAATTCTTCTTGGTCTTAGCTGAAAAGATTTCTCACTTTTTTAAAGTTCACGATTATCAGTAAGACAAGACTTGAGGCCAAACCTATTATTTCTGATGATTTACTTAATTCACATATTAGATTCTGAAGTGCGGTAACCGCAGCAATCCAAGAGTTCTTGATTTTTTACTTAAAACTCCGCAGATAAACCACAGCAAAAAAGAAAAATACCTTCCTTGGAAAAGTTAACACCTCTGTATCCACCTGTCAGGTACTTTTCAAACACTTATCCGAAAAACTAATGCCCACAGAAACAGCAAGCAGAGAACCCCATCTGATAACAGTAACTTGAGTCTTGACAAAGTGAAAATTTTAAACCAGCTAATCCAAGGGCTAGTGCCTCACTAGGATTAGATCTGTGTGCTTAATTGAATCACCGACCCTCCTACCTTTTACAAAATCCTCCCCAAACCACCCCACTCTTCCTTACAGGGGCTGGACCCCAAGCTTCACCCGGCTTCCTATTAATCCATGCCAATCTCTCCTTCAGTTTTTGCTTTTTTCCTAATTAGCTAACTTTGAGGCTTAGGCAAGGAGAGCTCGCCTTTCTACGTACCTCCTAGTAAAACACCATCTGATGAAGCCCTTGCCTTATGTTTTCTGACAAACGCCCAGGGTGGGCGCCCGATGTGGCCCCGAGGTCTGACGCCCCGCAGAAATGGCCAGCTCTCGGGGGCGTCTCTGCGCTGCCCGCACCGCGCCAGGCGTACAGGCCTGGCCGCACAAAATGCCCAACTAAGCCCTCCCCTGAACAGCGACTCTAACCGAACGCAGACCCAGCCGGGCTCTCCAAGGGCTTCTTGGGCGAGGATGGCTCGGTCGGACCTCTCCCCTCGATCCCAACAGCGCCAACGAACGAACACGCTTGAGGGGAAAGCCGCCGAGTTTTCCTCACAAAGAGCCCGGGTCGTCCGCGAGTGGTAGCGCCCCTCGACCCTCCAAACCCCGCCAGCCCGCAGCGCCGCCCACTCCCACCGCCCCTCCTCAAACACAGCCCCGCCGAGGGGCGCCCGGGTCCCTCTGGCTCAACCACCGCACCAGGTGGCGCTCCCCGTGTCCCCGCGGGCCCTCACTTGGTTCCGCCCACCCGCAAGGAAAAACTCGACCGACAACTGCGGCCAACCGCCCCTTCCCCCACAAATCGCGGTACTTGGTTCCACCAACACCCTCCCCCAACTCCAACTCGGTCCAACTCGGCTCCTTACCCAAAGACATATCAATTTTGTCAAGGTTTTCATTGCTGCGGGCTTTCGGCTGCGGCGGCGGCGGGGTCGCCATGGCTCCCACTAACCGGGTACCAAACCGGTTCATGGCTGGGGACGTCGCGCTGGAACAGTCAGCGGAGAAGGCCTGAGACAGGCCTGCCACTTCCCACTCACGCACGCAGACTAGCTGCACCGAGGGAGCGCGCACGCGTGCTAGCGGCGCCCTCGCTCTCCCACCCGCGGCTGCGGCCGGGGGGAGTGGCTACAGAGAGGAGCGGCCGGCGAGAGCGGCCCCACGCCCGGGCTTGCTCCTAGCGGCCCTTCCCGGACAGGAGGAAACATTGCACCCGCGGCTCTGGACGCTTACAAAGGCGGCTATTCGCCTTTCTGCCCCAATTGGGGGATACCGGACCCTGAACACCTCGGGATCGCATACCCTAAATGAGATTGTGTTCCTCCGACACCTTCCATTCGTCCTGCTTCAGAAAGGCCCCCTAAGCTTTGGTGCACACGAAAATTTCACACCCCACTGCAATGAAGCCTCAGAGGCAGGAGAGACCCCATACAGCTTAGAATGCAGAACTACGTCCCAGTTCCCCTCTCCCAGGCAGCTCCTCCACCTGCAATATGCGAAGTCTCCACGTCTGGATGCAGAGCAAAGCTGCAGTAACAATTCTTGCGTCACTTTACCAATAAAAGCAAATGCTAACGTTTCCCGCATCTGTACCACTTCTCAACTGACACTCCCAAAATATTTCACACGGCACTAGCTACCTTAATAACACTTCACCTTCCCTTAGGAGAGGGGTAAGTACCTCTGCTTGTTTGGCTGCATTTTTCTCTAATTCATTTGCATTGGGAATTGATAGGATTCGCTTTTCTTTCTAATCATCCTTGTAGGAAAACTGAGTATTTGATGAATTCCTGCATAATAACTTTTTTTTCCTATTTACAAAACATGATATTCCCTCTCTTCTTACCTCTTTCTCTTCCCCCAAAGCAATGTGCTTGTATGGAAGCATTTAGGTTATATCACCCTCATAACAGCTTACAGCTAAGACATTTGCATATAAGGAAAAAACCAGGGACAGGCATTCCCTCCATTTAGAAATCTCTGCCACCTTCCTCCTGTCCGCTTCCTAAAATTTCTTTTTGCATGAAGATGAACCAGTGACCTTAAGCATCCCAAAACCACGGTAGCCTGTACTTAATTATTTTCCCCCCAAACCAAAACTATAACCATAGGAGCGTCAATCAGGCCAGGACACACCTATGAAGGGGTGCAAGAAACTTTAATGGTAAAGGAAAGTTTGGATGAAAAATCCCAAGAACAATACTTGGCATGTCAAGGAGAGTAGCATATATGCTCTTAGGACAATGTGCTTGATTTTATTACTATTCCACCCAACAGCCACCACCCCTTCCCCAACTACTAAAAACCAGGGAAAATGGATTCTAGAGAGAAAAGTATGAGACATCTAGGTTTTACTGAGTGGTACCTTTTTCACTCATTTCAGTCATTCACTGTACGAACTTGGGAAGCTCGGTCTCATACTCATCTGCAAAACAAGAAGTAGTTATACTAACTACATGCATTATAGGTAATTATTTTTGGATTTCTTATGGTTCTAAAATCTTCTACGCATGAAACATTTTTCTTCACACTATCATTCTCTCCCTAGAAATAATTTTTGTAATCTCTGCTAATTTGTGGGAGTAATCTACAGGAAAGAACATTAAGTTCTTAATGTTGTGGAAGAAAAGTAATGCATTTAGAATATGGATGCATTTTGTACTTCAGATAAGACAGATAAGAAAAATCCCAAATGTATAAAATCCCACCCTCCACCAATACATATAAAGATTCCCTTTTATCCTGATTTTCTCCCCAAAACTGAAGCTCAACTCCAAATCTTCTTAACTTTAAAGGGAACATGACCCAATATTTCATTAAGCAATCCTAGCTGTTGCATTTCAGATTTTGAGATTTCCCCCACAGGCTGAGGGTCTGAATCTCAGAGCAGTCACCCAGATTCCAAAGGGAAAAACAAGGAAACGAGTAGCATTGTGTAAAGACAGGTCAATCACACACAAAATAGTAGAAACCAAAACAGCAGCCTGAGACATATGCAGCAAAAGTGAAGTGGAAGACAAACTGAGCAATCGGAACTGGGGATTGTCTAAGAAGTTCATCTGCCAGCCACAAGGGCTGGAGGTAAAAGGCCAACCCTGCATTTTCTGGGGCATGAGAGGCAGGTATTCATTTAATTATACACATTGAGCCCCAGACATTGTAATGGGCTCTGGGGATAAAATGTAAGTGAAGATGGATTCAGCCCCTATCTTCATACAGCTTGCAGAGCAAAAAAAAATTTTTTTGAGCACCTACTGGGAATAAGTACAGTACTGTGCCAGACACTGAACATATAGCCATTGTCTGGAGTAAATTAACTCAGCAGCTTCATCTAAGTCAGAATAAACACGGAATTCAAGTAACTATCCTTTTTAGAGGCTTGATTTCATATACTACACATAAGGCAACGTCTAGGATTGTCAGATAAACTACAAGATTGGCTACATTTGAATTTCAGATAAATAATGAATAAACAGCAAATTTCTTTACTACAGGGTGTTGCATGCAATATTTAGGATATATTTATATTAAACAATTATTCATTATTTATCTGAAATTCAAATTTAACTGGGAGTCTTGTATTTTTACTTTCGCTAAATCCAGCAACCTTAACATCATACCTTTCTATCAACATGTTGTGAGTCTCTTCTCACAATGTGCATGGAAATCTACATTCTATTCAAAGGTAAGCACAATTCATGTGTTTCAGTCATTAAGTTATTTCTATCAGTTTTACATTTCTCCTAAGTCCTTCTTTTTTCAGCTTTATTGAGGGGTAATTGATAGACAATAAAAGACACATATTTAAAGTGTGCAGTTTATATATGGGCATATGGTGTATAAACCTGCAAAAACACCACCATAAAGAGAATAATAAATACATCTGTCATCTCCAGAAGTTTTCCTGTGCTCCTTTATAATCCTTTCCCTAACCACTACTTAAGCAACCACTGATCCCACAGATTAATTTGCATTTTCTAGAATTTTATATAAGTAGAGTCATACAGTATATACTCTTTTTTTAAACTGGATTACTTCATTCAGCATAATTGTTTCCAATCTGTATGACTTTTATTCTTTTGCTTGCCTGATTGCACTGACTGGGGACTCCAGTACCATACTTATTTATTTATTTAAAGAT
Organism: Enhydra lutris kenyoni; assembly: GCF_002288905.1. Classification (NCBI taxonomy): domain Eukaryota; kingdom Metazoa; phylum Chordata; class Mammalia; order Carnivora; family Mustelidae; genus Enhydra; species Enhydra lutris. The sequence goes on from NW_019154123.1 coordinate 27,751,685, forward strand.
TTTATTTATTTATTTGAGACAGAGAGAGAAAGAGCATGAGTAGGCAGGGAGGGAGAGGGGGAAAGGCGGACTCCCTGCTTAGCAGGGAGACTGATGAAGGCTCGATCCCAGGACCCCGAGAATATGACCTGAGCTAAAGGTAGGCACTTATATGACTGAGCCACCCAGATGCCCTCCAGTACCATATTTAAAAGGAGAGGTGAAAGCGACAATCTTTCCCTTATGACAAACCTCAGGGGGAAAGCATTATCTTCCACCAGTAAGTTAGGGGTTTTTTTTGGTAGATGCCCTTTATCAGGTTGAAGAAGTTTCCTTCTATTCCTGGTTTGTAGAGTTTTAATCATGAGTGAATATCAAATTTTATCTATATTTTTCTGCATCTATTGAGATGAGCAAATGGGGTTTTAAAATTTTTATTTTTATTTTTTTCGAATGTTGAACTATCCTTACATTTCTAGGAGAAAGCTACTTGGTCATGGTGTACTATCCTTTTTATATGTTGTTGGATTTGGTTTGCTAATGCTTTGTCAAGAACATTGTTTTTCTTTTCATGACTGATTTTTTTAAAAAAGATTTTATTTATGTATTTGAGAGAGAGCAGTGGGAGCTGGAGGGGCAGAGGGAAAAGGAGAAGCAGATACCCTGCTGTGCAGGCAGCCTGACACGGGGCTGGATCCCAGGACCCCGGGATCATAACCTGAGCCCAAGGCAGACACCCAACCGACTGAGCCACCAGGGCACCCCTCATGAGTGATACTGAGGTGTAGTTTCCATTCCTTGTAATGTCTGTCTGATTTTGGTATCAACACTTGCTTTTCAGGACAGGATTTTTGTATTTTTGGAAATTTGTAAAACTTATATTACACTGGCATATTAAGTGAGTTAGGTATAATTTTTATCACCTGTAGGTATAGTATGTATTAGTTAGGTATAATTATTATCAGTATACCTGATTCCCTTAAGCTATTTGCATCCACAGTACAGTTTTTCTTCTCTTTGCTGCTCAGTTTTTATTCTACCCCATTTGCCACTGTCTCTGCTGCAGTAGCTTTTTGTCATTTTGCTATAGCTTCCTGTTCCTCCTTGTGTTGCCCTTTTCCTTTGTTCTAGCTTTTCTAGCTTTTCTAGTCTTCTGCCTTTTAATCTTGGGATTCATTCATTTGTTCAAACAGAGTTTGAGTTCCTACTATGTGCTAGATACTGCTACAGTACAGTGAGAAAACAGAGTAGAAGAGCAGATACATGACAGGCTGGGTTGCAGGCATAGCCAAAGGCATTACTGGTCTCCATGTCCTTGACCATCAGTTTTCTCTGACTCGAGAACTTAATCTAGGCGGGCAGGGGAACCTGAAGGGGGATTCTTCGTGGACTCATGGGTTGGATCTCTGGTTCACTCCTTATTAGGCTTTGTCTTCTCTGGGCAGGGTAGGCATCCTGTCAATCAAGAATTCTAGTCAATTCACTGAAGGACTAGTTGTGGAATTTTCTAAAGCTACACATATTTATGTAAGTCACAGTTTCTCCTTGTTTACACCATGGTTTCCTTTAAAAAGTATATCCTTGATTTGTACTAGACAGTTTGGTGGTCTAGGAAGGCTCTAGAAATTCAGGATTCCAGAGTCATGAGGCCTTGAGGCATTTTTTCTTCTCCCCATGCTTCTTCTCCATTTGCACTTTGGCCTCCTTTTTCTGGGATCAAGAGCCATAGCTGGACTCTCATCTTTCTCTTTCCCTCAGGAGAGGATCCATTCTCTTGGCTCAGGTTTATTCAGCTAGAGTTTCAGAGAGCTGAGACAGAGACATATAGAATATTCTTCAAGTGTGTTAAGGATTTCCTTAGCCCTGAAATAAGATTTTTAAAAATTTCATTGTAATTTCTTAATTTCTGAATTTGTATGTATTACCCATGGAAGACAATGAGCTTTCCCATATAATTGAATAAATGAATGAATACTAAATACTTAAAGTGGGTGGAAAAGTTGCTGTGAAGACAGAATAGAACCAGTCAATAAAGACCTCACAAAATTCTACAAAAGCTTTAAAAATCATCCCATTTGAGAGGTGCATGGCTGGCTCAGTTGGTAGAACATGTGACTCTTGACCTTGGGGTTGTGAGTTTGAGCCCCCCATTGGGTGTAGAAATTACTTTTAAAAAATATAATCTTTACTAAAAAATAAAGCTTATAGCAGTTCATATCAAATGAAACTTTTTTTAAAAGTTATCTCCACAGCCAATGGGGGGCTTGAATTCACAACCCTGAGATCAAGAGTAGTATGCTTTACTGACCCAGCCAGCCTGGCAGCCCTGTAAGCTTTATTAAAGAAGAGAAGAGGGAAAAAAAAAGAATTTTGGTAAATCAGTAAATTCAGTAATGTCAGTGTATTGGTTTTGGCAAAATCGGCTAAAGACTTCTTAAAATGCTAAACTGTGGGAAAAATGGAAATTAACTTAGAAAGATATTCAAAATTAATCATTATAAATGAAGACATTTCCATGTGAAATACTAAAATTTTAATTACATTGATTTTAGGATGCAGTTACGAGAAAACAAAACCATATTAAAATCCATGTTTATTTTCAAATCTAGGAAAATGTTGTAAACATAGTGTAATACCCCTATACCCTTCACTAAGATTCACCAGTTATTAAAGCTTTGCCACATTTGCTTTCTCTATATAGACAATCCCCAACTTACGGTTTGACAGAATTTTTTGACTTTAGGATGGTATGAAAGTGATATGCATTCAGTTGAAACTGAACTTAGTGTTCTAAACTTTGATCTTCTCCCAGGCTATTGATACTCTCAGTAGATACTCTCTCATGGTGCTGGGCAGTAGCACAGCTCCCTTTCAGCTAGGTGACTTGGAGGGTAAACAACTGATGCATTTACGTCTGTTCTGCACTCATACAGACATTTAGTTTCTCACTTTCAGTATTCAATATATTACATGGGATATTCAACCCTTTATTATTAGATAGGCTTTGTGTTATAGGATTTTGGCCAGCTGTAGGCTAATAAATGGATATGTTCTGAGCATTTTTAAGGTAAGCTGAGCTAAGCTATGATGTTCAGTAGGTTAAGTGCATTTTTAAAAAAAGATTTTATTTATTTGAGAGAGAGAGCATGAGCAGGGAGGGGAGAGGCAGGCAGAGGGAGAAGCAGACTCCCTGTTGATCGGGTAACATGATGCAGGTCTTGATACCAGGACCCTGAGATCATGACCTGAGCTGAAGGCAGATGCTTAACCAACTGAGCCACCCAGGTGCCCCAGTTGAAGTCTATTGAGTGCAATTTCAATTAATGATATTTTCATTTCAGAATGGGTTTATCAGGATGGAACCCCATTGTAAGTGGAGGCAGATTAGTATACAGATACACTGATAGCTGTAATTCTTTTAATTTTTAAAAAGTTTTTTTTTTTAATTTATTTGAGAGAGGGAGAGCGAGCGAGCAGGGGCAGGAGGAGGGGCAGAGGGAGTCCAAAGACTTGCGGCTCCATCCCAGGGCCCTAGGATCATGACCTGAGCTGAGGCACACACTTAACTGACTGAGTCACCCAGGCGTCCCCAGATGGCTGTAATTCTTATTTGTTGTTGTTGGACAATAAGAGAGTAAATTCCAGACATCATATAGAATATATCTCTAAGGATATTCTTTTACATAATCACGCTAAAACGATCAAATTCAGAAAATAGAACATTGATGCAATTCTTTCTCCGATGTACAGTCTATATTTAAATTTTGCCAATTATTCTAATAAATAATTATCTTTTATAACTTTTTTTTTCAAACTAAGATCCAACCCAGGTTCACATTTTGCATTTCTTTGTCCTGCCTCTTTTGTCTCCTTTAATCTCATAAAATTTGTCAGCTTTTCTTAGTTTTGTATGATATTTATATTTTTGAAGATTGAAGGCATTTGTTAGACTGTCCTCCATTTTAATTTGTCTTATTGTTAGCCCGTGATTAAATTCAGGTTATACACTTTTATCACGAGTACTATGTATGTGATGTTGTGTCCTTCTCAGGACTTAACATTAGGAGGCACAAGATGTCATCTTGTCTTATGGGTAATTTTAACTTTGATCACTTAAGGCTATGTCTGCCAATTTCTCCATTGTAAAGGTACCTCTTTTCCTTATTTCTAGTGAGTAAATGATCTGTGGGGAGATAGTTTGAGACTGTATAAATATCCTACTTCAGAACAAACTCACTAATGGCTTTAGCATCCATCCACGATTCTTGAATGAACCAATTATTACAGTGATGGCTACAAAATAGTGATTTTTTAAGTCTATCATTCATCTGCATTCATTACTTGACATTCTACTGCGGAAAATAGTTTTCCCTTCCCCCCTTTCTTTCTTCCCTTTTCTATTTATTTATTATTTGCATACTTATTTATAAATGCATGTAAGTTTCCATAGAAATTCAGACTCATCCTGTGTTCAAAATTATCTTTTGAAAAGTAAAGGGGTAAAGAGTGTAAGGGCCATGCTTGCCTTTTAAAATACTGTGGATATGTATACATTTCATGGATTAACTCATTTTGATGCTCAAATTCATTTGACTTGGCCAGCGGGAGCCATTCCTTAGCTTTTAAAATTTAAATATTTTTTAAAATGTTGCTAAGAGTAATTTTAGTGAATATAATGAAAAGAACATATTCATGAATATAACTGATATTTAATATATTTAAGAAGACTACTTTTTTTTTTAAAGACTTTATTTGACAGAGAGAGAGAGAGAGAGAGCAGGCAGAGCAACAGGCAGAGAGAGAAGGGGAAGCAGTCTCCCTGCTGAGCAGAGCCCAATGCGGGGCTCAATCCCAGGACCCTGAGATCATGATTCTAGCCAAAGGCAGATGCTTAACCCACTAAGCCACCCAGGCGCCCCTAAGAAGTCTACTTCTTAAAGTGAGATGAAAACAGAGGGGGAGGCAAACCAGAAGAGATGCCAAACTCTAGGAAGCAAACTAAGGGTTGCTGGAGGGGAGATGAGTGGGAGGATGGGGTAACTGGGTGATGGGGATTAAGGAGGACACTTGTAATGAGCACAGGGTGTTATATGCAAACGATGAATCACTCAATTCTATCCATAAAACTAATATACAATATATGTTAACTAAATTGAATATAAATAAATTTTGAAAAAGACCACTTGAAACCAAATTTTGGCAAATTGGTAAATGTAATGAGCTTTAAAAATCCATTATTTGAATAATTGATTTCTTTTTTATTTGACAGAGATCACAAGTAGGCAGAGAAGCAGGTAGAGAGAGGACAGAAAGCAGGCTTCCTGCTGAGCAGAGAGCCCGATGTGGGGCTTGATCATGACCTGAGCCAAAGGCAGAGGCTTTAACCCACTGAGCCACCCAGGCATCCCCTGAATAATTGATTCTTGAGTGAATCTGGCCTTCTGCCATTGGTACTCTAGGATCTATTACTGTTTGTATAAAACTAGCATCCTGGTGATCTTGAAAACATTGATCAAGATCAAACAATATTCTTTAGGTTTTTTGACTTCTAAAATATTACCTCAGCAAGCAGTTCTAAGTAAGACCATTACATTTATGTGACTTATTGAACACTCATGCTAGAAATTTTTGCCAAAAAATTTTTGCCAAAATTTTTGCATTTGGGACTCAAATTTTTGCCAAAAAATATTTGACAATTTTTGCATTTGGGCCTCAGAAGCACAATATTGTACTAACAATCCTTGGTTCATGACATACCTTGGTCATCATCTTCCATGCATGGCCCATTTTTATTTGGTTAGTTAATTTTTTTTAAGATTTTATTTTTTTGTTTGACAGAGAGAAAGAGAGAGCGAGAGAGAGAACACAAGCAAGGGGAGCGGGGGAGGGAGAAGCAGGCTTTCCACTGAGCAGGGAGCCAGCCGGATGGGCGGCTTGATCCCAGGACCCTGGGATCATGACCTGAGCCAAAGGCAGTTGCTTAATGACTAAGCCACCCAGGGGCCCTGATTAGTTAATTATTTTATTTTATTTCATTTTTTTGGTTATTTTAAATAACCACTTATAATTAGTTATGACATCATAACTAATTAGTTATTTTGAAAACTGTGTACCTACAAACCCACCACTCAAAACAAAAGCTAGAATAGACAATAGCCCTATGACCTAGCAATTCCACTTCTAGGTATGTACCCAACAGAAACCTTTGTTTACATACAAGAGGGTACAGTAAGATAATATTAATAGCAGCACTGTTTACAATAGCAAAAACCTAGAAACAACCCAAATGCTTATCAATGAAAGACAGCATGAATGAACTGCTGTATTCACACAATGAACTATTATACAGCAGTCAAAAATCAATGAACTACAGTGACATATGATAATGTGAATAAACCTTATCAATGTAACATTAAGCAAAAAAAACCCAAGGCCTCAAAGAATAAATACAGCTCACTATACTTTTTGTGAAATTAAAACACAAAAATTTAAAAAAATAATAATTTCTAGGTATATAAATTGATACAAAGAAACTATATAAAAAGGGAAAAAGTGAAATCATAAAGCAAGGATTCAGGATATGGCCATCTGGGGTGAGGGAAAGCAGAAGGATAGGACAGGGGGACACATGGCTAATGTAAATCATTATCACATTTATTAACTGCTTTAAATATGTTTAAACCCAGACTTGGGTGTAACCTTTCTCAGAACTTTTACTATAGAACTGAGACATTTTGCAATTTTAGTTCTAGAATTTCCTGATAAAGTGGGCTTTCACGTAAATATGCTAAGATCATGTGGTGTTATTTTGGGATTATACTGCCTGCCAAAAATAAAGATCATAGGGGGCGCCTGGGTGGCTCAGTGGGTTAAGCTGCTGCCTTCAGCTCAGGTCATGATCTCAGGGTCCTGGGATCAAGTCCAGCATCGGGCTCTCTGCTCAGCAGGGAGCCTGCTTCCCTTTCTCTCTCTCTCTCTCTCTCTGCCTGCCTCTCCATCTACTTGTGATCTCTCTCTGTCAAATAAATAAATAAAATCTTTAAAAAAAATAAAGATCATACATTCGTAGAAATAGAAGTGAAATCCCAGTGATTAACACTGCCACTTTCTAAAAAAGTATAACCCTTTAGTAGGATAATATGAAAAAGTTTGAACGAGGTGTATTTTTTATATAAATGGAAGTTGAAAATCATAACTTGCATTAAAAACCTCCTTCATTTCACTTTTAATCCACGAAAAAGTTTTCTCAAGTTTGAAAATTCCTTTAAGTCATATATTATTTTTAATAGAGTAACTGGTTTTCCACGGAGCTAACCTAGAGATCCCTCTCACAGAGTAGTACTGATTCTATTGCTTTACCATTGCACTAATCCCAACCTTCTTATTCCCTACTGCCCCAGTTCAGGCCTGAACTTGCAAACTAGTAATCCAAAGGCACATTTAGCCTACAAACTTTTTTTTTTTTTTGGACTGTGTAATGTTTACAATAAAAAAAAAATTGTTACCGATTTTTTCTAAAAATTAAAAGTTGTACTTAAAAATGCAGACTCCAGCTTCTATTGCAAAATCAGAATATTAGGCAATTCTAGGCCTATATACCCATTTTGCAACATTCAATTGTAGAAAGGGTAAGACCTCCCTTCTTGGACGAACTTTCCAGTTCAGAGTTTCTGCCACTCTCCAACAACCAGCTCACTTTTCTCATTGGCATTACTTGCTTGGCCTCTATGGGGATTTTCAATCTCCTCTCATATCCATTTTTCCAGTTTTACCTCCAACATGGTACATTCCTCATTCCCTCTTCACATTGTCAAAAGTAGTTTTCTAAGCAAGTTTGGTCAAACCACTTCTTGATTTGCATATTCTTAATTTGCTCCTAATTGTTTTAAAGATAAAATCCAAATTCTTTAAAATGGCACTTCACGATTTAGGGTACTTGCTCACCAACACCATTCTGTTCCCCACCTCTTCCCAGGTCTTATTACTACTCAGAACCAGTACTTCCCAAACCAGCATGCTTCCTTATGCCCGGGCCACTGTTTCCACTTTCTCTTCTCCTGGCTAATTCATACTCATCCTTAAAAACTCTGCTCTGACCAGTTCTGCCGGAAAACTTCCCCGCAAAGCCTTTCCCTCCTGCTTTTCCTTTGCGATTCCAAAGCAAGCTGAGCTCTTCAGTTTGTGAGTTCTTCATTAAAATGCTTGAGGTCCCCAAACATCACCGATAGGTGTTAAACCCGGGTAGGCTGAAGAGGGGTTAACTGTACTTGGATTAAGATCAGCGTTATTTCCTAGTCTAAACTTCTGATCCCGTCCGGCCCCGAGGGCGAAGCACGACCTGGGTGTGTAAGGATTCGCACCCATACGTATTCCACAACCTAACACTGGTATTCCCCGCCTAGTGTGCGGTCGCGAGCACGCAGCCAGAGGCGGCATTCGCCGCGAGCGCGGCCTCGGATTGGACCGGGCGGAGCATGCCGGGAGCGGCCGAGTCTTCGAAGTGCTTGCTGGGAGTTGTAGTTCTTGGAGCCGGAAGTGGGGGTGGCAGGGCTAGAAACCGCAGCTGAGACAGCAATCACCGCTCCTGCTGTCAACCCGGGTGTAGTGCATCACCCTGAGCCCACCCACCGAGGGTGCCTTCCTCCGCTTCTTAGGGCTTCGGGAGCCCTTAGGGACGAAGCGGCAGGGGCGCCTCTCTTTAGAGAGGAGGCGACCTCGTAGCCCCGGATGCGGCCAGAGGGCGCGGGAATGGAGCTCGGCGGCTGCGAGGAGCGCCTGCCGGAGGAGAGCCGGTGGGTTGGGAAGGGCGCTGGGGGTCGGAGGCCGATGGTGCACCGAACCACCGGGAGGATTGGGAGGGCTCGGAGACCACCGGCAGAAGTGTCGGGCGTGATGGACTTTGGGCGACCTGTTTGGGAAGAAATTGTGAGAAGAAGGACTGGCAGGGAGTGAATAGGACGGGAACGGGTTTAATGTGGGTATGATATGCAGAGGGCAGGGGGAGCAGGAGAGGAGGTAGCTATTGAGAGGTGCTTTTGTGAGATTTTGCAGGCGAGAGTCTATAGATAGGAGTAGGGCACAATGTTGGTAGCCTGAGTGAAACTTGAGGTGACAGCATATGGGACCAATATTAAGAAGGTTGGTGTTGTGAGAATTTCTGGGCGCAAAGGTTAGGCACTATGGCCTAGAAAGAAGCTTCGGCGGAGATGACTGTGAGGAAGACGACGAGAAGGAGGGCCTGTGTATGAAAGTGGACGATTGTAATGGTCATGGTGTGGGGGAGCGGGCTTGCTAATGAAACTAGAAATTGTGTGCGTGCCTCTGTCAGAGTGGCAGGATCTCTCTGTCATTTCCTTTTCGTCTTCAAACCCTTCTCTCTTTCCCCACAATGCAATTTAGCAATTTCACATTTATTTATACGAAACTATTGACATCTTGTTCATACCCTTTAGAAATGGAGGATTTAAGATTTTACAAACTACTTTGATTAAATGGTGACTTGTTCTCTGTATAGGTGCTTCCCATATTTAGGTTTGCTTCAGTGAGAAAACATCAGCAGGGGGGAAATTAATGAGATACTGTGCCCAGGTGAAGACCTGGCTGTTTTTAAGTTTGACTCCTCTTTTATGTACACTGTTAACTTGTGGCCTGTGTACAAAATGTGGACTGACAAGCCTGGGTTCCTGCCTGAGATGTATGAAAGATGAATTCAGTGAAATTGAACATCTTACTTCCCTTTTCCACGTTTCAGTTTCTGCTTATGTATATTTGGCTATTTATTCTTCCTCCAGATGTCTGTGAAATGCTTCGTGTGAAAGGTCCCATATAAATTTTAAATAAGGTTTTGGTTCAGTTTTCTTTTCCTTTACCAGTTCATGTGGGAGAGGCTGGGTTGGAAATTTCAAATTCACATTTCCTCCACATCTAGCTGGGTTAGTTATTTATTTGATGTATTTAAATAAACACTTATCACATGCCAGGCACTACTTAGGAGCCTTACAAGTATTAATTTATTTATTTCTCATGACGGCCAAACAAAACAGGTATTATTATTATCCCTGTTTAATAGATGAGGAAGCTGAGACATGAACAGGATAAATAACTTGCCAATTTCCTACAGTGAATCCTGGTGGAACTGGGATTCAAGCCCAGGCAATTTGGCTCCAGAGTCTGAACTTTTAATACTTATGCTATGCTGCCTCATTATGTTAATATACTGGGACAAAGAAACGTATAAGATAATGAATTTTATAGTATTCTTTGCCTATCGTTCAGGACAGTAGGGACAGCTCCTTTGCAGGTATATTTTTCTCTCTATTATTTTTCCCATGCTTACCTTTTATTCTTTTTAAGATTTATTTATTCATCAGCGAGAGAGAGCACAGGAGGGGCAGAGAGAGGGGGAGAGAATTCCAAGCAGACTCCCCGTGGATTGTGGAGCCCAACATTAGGCTCAGTTGCAACCCCAGTTGGTCGCTCAACTGACTGAGCCACCCAGGTGCCCCTCTAATGCTTGCCTCTTAACCAAGCAACTCTAGTCAAAATTTAATTTCTGCAGTGGGATTATCCCCACGAGGTCACTAGTATTGTTGCTATAGCCTACTCTTTGTTGGTGGCTGAGTTAACTCAGAATGTGTTGTTTGATGAAGTTTCATGGCACCAAGGCCCTCTTAGCTCCAAGTAGACAACTGGCATATACATACTGGTGCCTGAGAATTGAGGCATTGTGGCTGGGTCACTCCTAACCTAACTTTCTATGGTCAATAAAATACCCAGTTCAGAAAAAATCTTCATGATGAGGTGGCATCATTTTTTATAAAAGATTTTATTTACTGGAGCGCCTGGGTGGCTTAGTCAGTTAAGCGTCTGCTTTTAGCTCAGGACATGATCCCAGGGTCCTGGGATCAAGCCCCGCATCCGTCTCCCGTCTCTCCGCTAGGCGGGGAATCTGCTTCTCCCTCTACCCCTCCCACTCTCTCTCTCTCTCTCTCTGTCAAATAAAAAAAATAAAATCTTTTAAAAAGAAAGATTTTATTACTTATTTGATAGAGTGAAAGAGAGAGCATTAGCGGGGAGGAGCAAAGGGAGAGGGACAAGCAGACTCTGAGCTGAGCACAGAGCCCAATGTGGGGCTCGATCCCATGACCCTGAGTTCATGACCAGAGCTGAAATCGAGAGTTGGATGCTTAACCAACTGAACCACCCAGGCGTTCTGAGATGGCATCATTTTTATATACAAAGGATAAACTTATCAATGTATTTCTGAAAATATCAATATATTTTCTGAAAGCAATTGATGTAGTGAAATGTGCATTATAACCAGGTAGACCTGCCTGTGAATCCTAGCTTTACTGCTTAATTTGGCTCATCCATCTGAGTAGGAAAAATAATGCCCTCCTGACTGGTAACTTGTGAGATTTTGAAAAGATAATTTGCACAAAACTCTTCATGGTGTGCTTGGTATGTGCTAAGTGCAAAAAGTGTCTACTTGCTGTCTCCTCCCCGGTTTTCTGGAAATAAGGTGGATATGTGCTTTTCTGGTTGTTGTTCTCAATTGTACTTCTTGTTCTTCTTCCTTCCATGGCTTCTCTGAGTTCAGCACTCCACTCTGAGGATGGGGAGTGTTAGCCTAGCTTTTCACTTTATCCTTGGAGTTTAGTTATTTCATAGGTTCCCTTAATTTTCATCTAGCTAGTTATCACTCTAGCAAAACACTATACTGCTTAGGGATAATGCTTCTCTTTCTTTAGTTGGGTAGTAAGTGCCAGTCATTTGGAGGTTGTTCGGTGAAACTACTAAATGATGAAAGGAATGGTTCTTCTGGCTTTACTCTGCCACCCTACACTGCGTTGGGCTGTGCAGTCTGAACTTGGAACCCAGCTATATGCAGTTTTTCTGGTGCAGTGATCCAGATAGAGTCAAAATTGAAGTATTGAAATCCTTTTTAGTGTCTCCAAACTGAGCTCAGTCCATTGGTTAAAACTGGTGCATCTTCTGTTCTCTATCTCAGTTAATAACATTTCCCACTCAGCAAACCCAGAAGCCTCAAAGTGAAATTTTGCTTTCCTCCTCATTCCCCTTATCCAGGTAGTTTCCAGGTCCTATGAATTTTGTTCCTGATTTTTCTCTGGGAGCTTTATTTCTTTCTCCATTTCCAAATATATTTGCTTATATTACTGAAAAATCCAGGGAATAGTATTGCTTCAGGCCTGACCAAGTATAGGTGCTTAAATAAGAATTTGTCCCTCTCTGTGGGCTCCTCTTCCCTATGTGTTGCCTTCATTCAGACTTTTCTACAGGATAACCCTAAGCAAGCCCAACCAAATCAAACCAAAACAACAAACAAACAAACAAACAAAGCAATCCCAATAGGTATAACAAAAACAAAAATTTGGAGGCTGAGTATTTTTGGATTGACCTGAGTTATGTTCCCCTTCTTATAATCAGGGTATGGAATATGCCACTTAGTCAGGCCCAAATTATGTGCCCAACTCTGGATCCTGAGGCAAGGGTATACTTTCTTGGAACTTCATGGACCAGAGTATATGGCAGAGGGGTGATTCCCCTGTGGAAAAGGAGAGTTCTGTTACCAAAAGAAAGGGACATGAATTCTGGGCACATATAACCAATATATTCATCAAGGACCCTTATGATCTCTCATTGTGGGCCGTCTCAGTAGCCTCCTAACTGACCTTCCAGTCTGAACTCTGGCCCTAATTCCAGACAGTCTCCGCATAGCCACCACTTTAATCTTTTGGAAGCAAAGTTATTATACTATTTTACTCAGAAATGTTTAATCTTTTCTTCTTGAAAAATAGAAAATAGTCAAAACTCGTCCCTGACATTTAATCCGTACTTTAATCCCTGCGACATTCCCAGTTACAAAACCATGGCATTCACTCCCTCCTACATGTTCTTCTTCACCACTCTCATCCTTGTGTCTCCACATTCCCTGCAGTCCCTCCTCCTTCACCTGGAAGGCAATTAGTCATCTTTTAAATAATGCTCCTTTAGAAGGCATCCCTGACCTGCCCTTCTCCATCTCTCTTTGTAACACTTCTCTCTGCAGAACATAGTTATGTAAGTGCCCATTTCCCCCATTTCATTCTGAATACCTTGAGAGATGGAGACTCTTTGTCTTTAACCACCAAAAGCCCAGTGCCTCCCCCAGTGCCTAACGTAATCGACATTCTGTATTTATTCAAGGAATGGAAACGTTAACAGTTTGGTCACGCGTCTTATAGTTGGGCAGCTGCCAGTGGTACTGTTGCCTTTGGAAGGGCCTCTTTTTTCCCTTTATCCCTATTCATTTTCACTTTTTTACATTTATCTTCATTTTCTATTTTCTTCCTTTCTTTCTCTTTTTTCTTTGACCGAGGTAGGGGTTGGCAGTTTATATAGAACTTGTAGTAAAGCAGGAGGATCAAATAATTTTTGAGCAATCCATACTGCTAGTCCAGTTATTAGTACACCTACCCCCATTGTCCACTGTCCCCCCACCCCCAACAACATACTGTTGAAGCTTTTGGGGGAAATGCTATTGTGCAGAACACAGGAGAGGGAGGCCTATCAGCAAACAGCAGGGACCCTAAGCTGAAGCTTATCCCAGTATCTATCCTCCCCACAGCTGGTCTGCTTTTTTTTTTTTTTAAAGATTTATCCATTTATTTGAGAGAGGGAGAGAGAGAGAGCACAAGCCGGCTGGGGGAGGGGCAGAGGGAGAGAGAGAATCCTGATGCAGACATCACGCTAAGTGTGGAGCCTGACATGGGGCTTGATCTCAGGACCCTGAGATCATGACCTGAGCCAAAACTAGGAGTCGGCTGGTTAACTGACTGCACCACCTCGGCACCCCTGTTCTGTTTTTTATAGCTCCTTTATCACTTCTTTTATTAAATGAAATCTTTTTGTATGTGTTTTGTAATCTTTCCTCCCTAAGTTTCACCAGTCTGCCTATCTGGGTGGTTATAGACTAGCTCTGTCCAACATAATAGCCACTGGCCACATGTGGTGATTTAAGTTTAAATTAATTAAAATTAAATAAAATCCAACATTTCAGTTCTTTAGTCATACTAACCAGATTTCAAGTGCTTAGTGGCCCCTGGGGCTACTGGCTGCCATATTGGACAGCATACATATAGAACATTTCCAGCATCATAGAAAGTTCAATTGAACAATGCTGTTACAGATTTAATTCTGAGTTTTTCAGGAAACAACTAGGTCATGCATGTTTTTAGTTCCTCTGCATCAGGCTGACTTGAAGTTTAACCCACACTTGATTGAGAGGAGAGAGGATTATTAAAGGAAATCATAAATTATTAGTGACTAAATAGGGACTTGGCAAACTTCCTTTGTAAGGCCATGAAATTTACAGAAATCCTGCTAGATCATAGGAGTGAAGAGATAATGATTTTTTTACTAGAAAATAGCAGGATCCCATAATTTCTAAAAGATTCTAAGACAGTCTCCCTATGAGCTTTCTCACTTGGATGCTTTGGCAAAGAAAGCATTCAGAGCCATAACATCATTCCCTCTCCACCCCCTTCAATACCATGATTTTATTTTTGCCTCCTCAAGAATCCTTTGAAAGTTTTAAATTTTCCAAGTTTTTTTTTCCCCCTCTTTGTTCTACTTTTGTTATCTGCTTATTGTCTTATTGCTTTGTGGACAGAGAATATGCCTTGGAGGATTGATTAACTTTTTTTTATTGTGTGTACTTTAGTACAAGGCTAGTTTTTGTGATTGTCCTATGCTTAAAAAAAATGTTCTTTAGGATGTAGTTTTCTAGATTTAAAGAACAACCTTATTATATATAATATTATTCATCTCTTCTAATCACTTTTTTACTTTTGATTTTCATGATCTCATAATTAATCTCCCATTACCATTGTTTTTTCTTTTCTATTTTCACTTTTTTAAAATTTTATTTTTAAGTAATCTCTATATCCAAGGTGGGACTTGAACCCACAACCCTGAGATCAAGAATCTCATGCTCCACTGACTTGGCCAGCCAGGCACCCCTCAATTTTCTTTGTATGTTTTCTGTAGTTTTTGCTTCATGTGCGTGTTTTGTTTTATATATATATGTATATGTATGCACATATATGTAAAATCATATATGTAATTTTTATATATAATTTATATATTTATATATTATATATTATTTATATATATTTTATATATTTTAATCTATATTTTATATATATACCTTTTAGATATATATACACATATATAAAATTTAAAATTTAAAAATTTTTTTAATTTTAAATTTTAATTAAAAAAATTTTTTTAAAAGATTATTTATTTGAGAGAGAGAAAGAGAGAGAGAGTGCATGAGTGCACAGGATGGGGAGGGGCAGAGGGAGAGAGAGAGAGAGAATCTTAAGCCAACTCCTTGCTGAGCATAGAGCCCAAAGCAGGGCTGGATCTCATGATCCTGAGCTCATGACCTAAGTTGAAATCTAGAGTCAGCCACTTAACTGACTGAGCCACCCAGACTGCCTTGTTTTATATTTTGGGGCCATGTGATTAGATACATAAAATTAGTGAGAGCTATATCTTCATTATGGCTTCTTTGTTTTTTTAAATGATTTTTGCCTTAAATGCAGTCTTGATGTAATATCATAATTTCTGCCTACCTTTTTGTTTGATTGGTTCTTTGGTTTTAAATAGTTGAGTTTATTTCATTGACTTTTATTTTTATTTCATGTCTGTTTTATCTTAATTCTGTCATCTTTTAAAAATGACTTTTTATTATGTTCTTTTGCTTTTTCTTTGCCTTGGCAATATTTAAGATAATCTAGTTTTAGTTGTAATGATGATTAGCTTTTACTTTAAAATAGTGTCCCTAAAACTGGAGGCCACTGAAGCACTGTCTTTCCTCCCCTGCTTTTGCTATCGAAGGTGGGGGGGGTGCCTCCTTGCTCGTAAAGCATTGTGCTACCCAGATGTGACTGTAAGGTAATGAGATTGGCTTTCTTCTATGACTCAGGAAATTAACCTTACTGTTTTACAATAAAACCTTCTATGTTTCTACCATTCTATTAAGTAAGCAGATTGAATCTCTGTTATATACAAGATACTTCCAAGAGACTTCTGAGGAAGTCTTCCTAGCTTTCCTGCTTAAGCAAGAGTACCCTGAGCATGATCAGGCCTTGGAATCTGTGCTTATGAAGTGGAGATTTAGCCTGGTTTAAAATCGATTGAGATATTCTTTAGATGCAGAGCATAGTGACAAATCTTAATTTGTGTTACAGACAGCCCTATCCTAGATAGTTTTCGCAGATTTTTCTCTGAGGCAGAATAGGTAAGAAGGCTTTATTCAGGTACCCCTTCTGATGTAGTTTGACTTACTATATTTATGCACTGGAAATTCGAAGAGGGAAAAGAACAGAGAAAAGAAAAGGAATATCATTATCTACCCTATGATGGTGCTTTCTGTAGATTATCAATCACACTGAGGGAGCTGAAGCTTAAAAAAGTTAAATGGCTTACCTAAGACTGCTTGGCTAGTTTGTGGAGAGCTAGGATTCAAATTCAGGTTGGCCTGACTGTGAACCTTGCTCTCTTTCTTCTGCATGACATTTTCTCCCTCTTTCTAATAACAGCACATAAGAAATAGGAAAGACACGGTCTCTATCCTTAAGGAAACAAATCACATACAGCAACAATTAAATAGCATATTTTTAAAGGATCATCAGGAGGAATGGTATATTGACAGCATATATTATGGGGTTTCCAACAAGGGAGTTATAGCTGGTCAAATTATTTAGAACTTCTTAGGAGAAGGTTGAACTAGAGCTGAACCTGAATCCCTAAATGAGACAAGAGGAGAAGTATTTTAAGTGGAAAGATCTGCTAAATAAAACCATGGAAGTAGGTATGAGGTTGGCATGTTTATAATAGAGTGTGGTGGGGAGAGACTGTTTTCAAATTAAGGAGTACTGAGTGGGAACATTGGTATTTAGACTGGGGCTACATGATGGAGACTTTTTGAATTCCATACCAAGGAGTTTATATACCATCAATGGTTAGGTTTCTGACATAAGGGATTTTCCTTTTGGTAAATCTGCTCATTGTTGAAATTCAATAAATTTAATATTCAAATGTAGTGTGATTGGTGAGGGATTTGTTGAATAGATTTGAAATTATAGGCATGCCTAGGAGGACCACTTACTCCCCTCTAGACATTAAGATTCTGCTGTCAGCCATTAAAGAGCTGGAACTAGCCAATGGTTAGGTTCTCCTAGGTGCCCCAGAGCTGAGAAACTATAGTAAAGTCAAGGATGTTTTTTTCTATGAGCATTATTTATTTAAAAACATCATAAATATTAACTGCATGCTGTACTCATTAAATACTATATAATTGAAACCAGAAAGTATGGAGCCAGATAAGAAAATTAAACAAATTAAATGTAGTAGTCTATTGTTACTTAAGTGTTACCAATAATTATTTCACTTAACGATATTTTCCTCTATTTTAAAGATCACTTCTTTTCAGGGAGTGCTTTTTGGTATTAAAAGTCCCAGGTGTTTTTGCCTGACCACAATCTTTCAACCTAAGATGCCCTTGCCACTTTGGGATTTAAAAATCCTTGATGGTACTTTCCAGCCTCTTGTTTGCTAATTTTGTTCAGATTCTTGATCTTTCATTAATTGCTAGAATTGTTTAGGAAGGGCTAAACAGGGATGACTGGGTGGCTCAGTTGGTTGAGCATCTGCCTTCAGCTCAGGTCATGATCCCAGAATCCTGGGATCGAGTCCCTATCAGGCTCCCTGCTTGGCAGGGAACCTACTTTTCCCTCTGCCTGCCACTCTGCCTGCTTGTGTGCTCATGTGCTCTGTCTCTCTCTCTCTCTCTGACCAATAAATAAGTAAAATCTTTAAAAATAAAAAGAAAAACTAAAAAGAAGGAAGGGCTAAACAGTTTCTCTCCTCTGTATTTCCCTCACAGAACTAGAGGTAACCATTATTACATATCTCCATTTCTCTCAATATTTGTACTTGGGATCATAAATACAATTTTATATTCTGCCTTTTATACTTTAATATATCATTAACTTTGGGAACTTTTTCTAATCAAAGATTTTAATGGTTTCATGATATTCCATCATTTAGATATCACATACCTGTCTTCACATTTTAGGGATCAAATCATAATCTGACTTGGGACAACCTGACCTTCAGTCTTAATTTCAGGTAGATACCACAATTCATTGCAGATAAACGGCACACTGTGGAGGGGGTATGCCAATAAGTTGAAGCTATTTCCTTGTCCTTCCTAAAAAGGGCACTGGGGATTGAAGATATGCTTATATGTATTTCTTGGATTGAATCTCACTTTACAATCACTTATTATGTATATATTATTTGTCATATATTTCACTTATTTTTAGTGATTATGTGTTAGTTATATGGCATAGCACTTTTCATTTATTTATTTATTTATTATGTTTTCATTTAAATTCCAGTTAAATAGTGTAATATTATTTTCAGGTGTACAATATAGTGATTGGACACTTCCATATATCACCTGGGGCATTGCACTGTTTTAAAAAGATAAAATTTGTGGGGCACCTGGGTGGCTCAGTTGGTTAAGCATCCAGTTCTTGATCTTGGCTCAGGTCATGAGATCAGGGTCATGACATCCAGCCCTGTACCAGCTCTGCGCTAGGTTGCATATATCTTTTCAAATTAGTGTTTTCATATTACGTAAAGAATATGGGTAGTAGAATTACTGTATTATAGGGTAGTTCTATTTTTTAATTTTTTGAGGAAACTCCACACTGTTTTCCACAGTGGCTGTACTAGTTTGCATTCCTACCAACAGAGCAGGAGGGTTCCTTTTTCTTCCACATCCTCACCAGCACTTGTTGTTTCTTGTGTTTTTGATTTCAGCCATTCTGGCAGATGTAGAGTGATACCTTATTGTGGTTTTGATTTGCATTCCCTTCGTGATGAGTGAGGTTGAGCATCTTTTCATGTATCTGTTGGCTGTCTGTATGTCTTCTTCTTCTTTTTTTTTTAAAGATTTTATTTATTTACTTGTCAGAGAGAATGAGCACAGGCAGAGGAAGAGGGAGAAGCAGGCTCCCTGCTGAGCAAGGAGCCCGATGTGGGACTCGATCCCAGGACGCTGGGATCCTGACCTGAGCCGAAGGCAGCTGCTTAACCAACTGAGCCACCCAGGCGTCCCTCTGTATGTCTTCTTCTTTTTTTTTTTTTTTAAATAGATTTTATTTATTTATTTGACAGACAGATCACAAGTAGGCAGAGAGGAGGCAGGCAGAGAGAGAGGGGAAGCAGACTCCCTGCTGAGCAGAGAGCCTGATGCGGGGCTCAATCCCAGGACTCTGGGATCATGACCTGAGCCCAAGGCAGAGGCTTTAACCCACTGAGCCACCCAGGTGCCCCTCTGTATGTCTTCTTTATAGAAATGTCTATTCATGTCTTGTGCCTGCTTTTTAATTGGATTATTTATTTTTTTGATGTTGAATTTTGGAAGTTCTTTATATATTTTGGATACTAACCCTTTATCAGATATGTCATTTGCAAATATTGTCTTTCATTCTATAATTGTCTTTTAGTTTTGCTGATGGTTTCCTTTGCTGTGCAGAAGCTTTTTATTGTGATGTAGTCCCAGTAGTTTATTTTTGCTTTTGTTTCCCTTGCTTCAGGAGACATATTTAGAAAAGTATTGCTACAGCTAATGTCAGAGAATTACTGCCTGTGCTCTCTTCTAGAGCTCTCAGGTTTCAGGTCTCACATTTAGGTCCTTAATCCATTTTGAGTTTATTTTGTGTATATGTAAATTGGTCCAGTTTCATTCTTTCGCATGTAGCTGTCCGGTTTTCACAACACCATTTTTTGAAGAGACTGTCTTTTTCCAGTTACATCTTCTTGCCTCCTTTGTCAAAAATTAATTGACCATATAATTCTGAGTTTATTTCTGGGCTCTCCATTGTGTTCTATTGATGTGTGCATCTGTTTTTGTGCCTGTATCATATTGTTTTGATTACAATAGCTTTGTAGTGTATCTTGGAATCTGGGCTTGTGATACTTCCAGTTTTGCTCTTCTTTTTCAAGATTGCTTTGGCTGTTTGGTGTCTTTTGTGTTTCCATGCAATTTTTAGGATTGTTTGTTTTAGTTCTGAGAAGAATGCTATTTATACTTTGCTAGGGATTGCATTAAATCTGTAGATCGTTCTGGATAGTATGGACATTTTAACAGTATTTGTTTTTCCAATCCATGAGCATGGAATATCTTTCTATTTGTTTGTGTTGTCTTCAGTTTCTTTCATCAGTGTTTCATAGTTTTCAGAATACACGTCTTTCACCTACTTGGTTAAGTTTATTCCTAGATATTTTATTGTTTTGGTGTAATTGTAAATAGGATTTTTTTTTAATTTCTCTTCCTGCTACTTCATTATTAGTGTATAGAAATGCAGCAAATTTCTGTATATTGATTTTGTATCCTGTGATCTTACTGAATTCATTTATCACTACTAACAGTGTTTTGGTGGAATGTTTAGGGTTTTCTGTAAATAGTATCATGTCATCTACAAATAAGGAAATTTTTACTCCTTTTTTTTTTTAAACCAATTTGGATGCCTTTTATTTCTTTTTGTTGTCTGATTGCTGTGGCTAGGACTTGCCCTACTATGAATAGAAGGGGTGAAAGTGGACATTCTTGTTTTGTTCCTCTTGTTCCTGATCTTAGGGGAAAAGCTCTGCACTGAGTATGATGTTCGTTGTGTTTTTCATATAAGGCCTCTATTATGTTGAGGTATGTTCCCTCTAAACCTATTTTGCTGAGCGTTTTTATAATAAATGGGTGTTGTACTTTATTAAATGCTTTTTCTGCATCTATTGAAGTGATCATGTAGTTTTTAATTCCTTCTCTTGTTGATGTGGTATATCATACTGATTGATTTGTGAATATTGAACCACTCTTGTATCCCAGAAATAAATCCCGCTTGATTGTAGTGAATGATTATTGTAACATATCGATGCTTTTGGTTTGCTAATATTTTTTGAGGATTTTTATATACATGTTCATCAGAGACCTTGGGCTATAGTTCTCTCGCTCTCGCTCTCTCTCTTTTTTTTTTTTTTTTTTGTAGCATATCTGGTTTTAGTATCACGGTAATGCTGGCCCCTTTAGTGTTACTTCTGATTGTGACATGACATGACATGACAAACTTAAGACTGAGCTGGCATTTAGGAAAACTTTTTCCGTGAATAATCTTATTTGAGTTGCTTAAGCAATTTCTGTTCCTTTTTAAAGGAGGAATGAAGTCAAAATTCTCCCCCCCCAAAATATGTGGGACTTTATTCTGAGGTTTTTGATGAAAGTGATTCGGGTAGGGATGGATTATGCTGTCCCTTGCCACTTAGGCCTGATTCTTCCTTGGCACAGGGTGAGATGTTAAGAAAGACTTTTAATTTATGGTGATTAAGGGAGAGCACTCTGTGTACTTGCAGAAGTGGCTCTGCAAAGAACTACTTTGAACCTAATATACTTCAAAGACCTTACCTTTGCCCAGGTAAAGATTACATATGAATCCAAGGTGATACTATTCAAATAATTATTACCAAGCAGGTTTACCCCAAGAAAGACTGACCTTACTTGCTGAAAATGTGATTCAAGAATGCAGAGTCATATTTGATTTCTCATGGTGATCTGTTTACTTGCATCCAAGATTCAGGTATGAATAGATTAGTCCCACCACTGTGTATGGGCTTCAGTTGAGTTTAGCATTTCAACTCTCTGAAAGGGTAACTGTATCATTAGGGTAAAGGAACCTCAAAAGGTAAAGATACTAAATAGACTATGTAAATCAAAAATTTTAAAAGCTTACTTTTCTTTGAGCATATACCAAATGTAAGTGATTTGGTATATCTTAGAATAAGAGCCACATTCTTTTGTAGCTTTGGTACCTTAGGGACACTGTAGTGTGGGGAAGGAAAGTTCCTTAGCTTTGTCCAGAAGTTGGTAGTAGATGTGAATGCTCAGGTTTCTTGGATTTCAGGATTCTTTATATAATTTTGGAATCACAGCCTAGTAGGATGATGGGGTATTTGGTGTCTGCTTTCAGAATTTATCACGATAGTTCTTTGACAGTTAAGCTTGTAAGATCAAGAATAAATCAGAAGTATTGCTCAGCCATCAAAAAGAATAAAATCTTGCCATTTTCAATGACATTAATAAAACTAGAGGGTATTATGCTAAATGAAATAAGTTAGAGAAAGACAAATACCATATGATTTCACTCATATGTGGAATTTAAGAAACAAAATAGATGATCATAGGGAAGGGAAGGAAAAATAAAGTAAGATGAAAACAGAGAGGGAGGCACACCAGAAAAGATGCTGAACTCTAGGAAACAAACTGAGGGTTGCTAGAGGGGAGGTGGGTTGGGGAATGGGATAAATGGGTGATGGGCATTAAGGAGCGCACCTGATGTAATAATGAGCACTGGGTGTTATATGCAACTGATGAATCACTAAATTCTACTCCTGAAACTAAAAATATAGTATATGTTAACTAAACTGAGTTTAAATAAAAAATTTTAAAAAGATTAAATCAGAATAAATCAGAACATAGATATGCAAAGTTGCTTTAGTAAACAAACTGCTCTCAGGCCTACGAGACGTGATTGTAACCTGTTGGAATGTGAAAACCGTGTCTATCTGAATAGATCAGATTAACCCTAAGGAAGCATAGGAGATGGAGAATCACTGAAGCAGAAGTTGGTAGTCAGTTGGCCTCTGTGATGGTAGTTTCTCACAATGTAACAATAAGTGGCATTTTAACGGCCATCTAAGTCCTGTGTGCATCTTAGTTATCTTGAGATATCTCTAAGGACTGGTATGGAAATAGAACAGGGCAGTGGCCAACAAGTACATGGAGGGGTGCTCAGCATCATCAGTCATCAGGGAAATGCAAATCAAAACTGCTATGAGTTATCACCTCACACCTCTTAGAAGGGCCGTTATCAAAAAGATGAATGACAAGTGTTGGTGAGAATGTAGAGAAAAGGGAATCCTTGTGCACTTTTGGTGGGAATGTAGTGGTGCAGCCACTGTAGAAAACAGTATGGAGATTCCTCAAAAATTAAAAATAGAAATACATTTGGTCCAGCAATTTCATTTCTGGGTCTATATCCAAAGGAAACAAAAACAGGATGCTGAAGAGATATCTGTACCCCGGTATTCACTGAAACATTATTTATAATAGGCAAGGCATGGAAACAACCTTAGTATCCACTGATAGATGAATGGATAAAGAAAATGTCACACACACACACACACACACACACACACACACACACAGGAATATTATTCAG
The DNA here is from genome assembly GCF_002288905.1 of Enhydra lutris kenyoni. Classification (NCBI taxonomy): domain Eukaryota; kingdom Metazoa; phylum Chordata; class Mammalia; order Carnivora; family Mustelidae; genus Enhydra; species Enhydra lutris. The sequence goes on from NW_019154123.1 coordinate 27,775,012, forward strand.
CCCTAAAAAAGGGCTGCCATTTTTGACAATATGGATGGACCTTTAGAGCTTTATGTTAAATGAAATAAGTCAGTTCGAGAAAGACAAATACTGTATGCTCTCACTTATATGTGGAGTCTAAAAAAGTCAAACTCATAGAAACAGAGAACAGATTGATTGGTGGTTGCTAGAGGTGGGGGTGTGGGGAATGAGGGTGAAGGTGGTCCAAAGATACAAACTTCCAGTAATAAGATAAATAAATTCTGGGGATGTAATGTACAGCATGGGTGACTATAGTTAACAATACTGTATTGTATATTTGAAAGTTGCTAAGAAAGTAGATCTAAATGTTCTCATCACAAAAAAAAATTTGTAACTATGCTCGGTGATGAATGTTAACTAATTTTATTGTGGTAATCATTTTACAATATGTATATGAAATCCTTATGTTATACACCTTAAAGTAATATAATATGTCAATTATATCTCAATAAAAGTGGGGAAGAAAGAAATGGCACAAGTGAGTTTGGTGACTTGAATGTTGAATGGTGTAAGGTTGTCTCCCAGTTTGAATAAATTCTTGGTCTTAGGTCTTGAGAGCGGAAGACCAGATTGAGATTCATCTGACTTTCTCTTTTTAGATGACACTTTTATACTGGACCTAGCTTTGTTCATCTTTTTTTGTCTTTACTGTACTCATCCACTTTTAAAAATGACTCAGAAAGTGTACGAATAAGTTATAAATAGTTTTGTATACATAGTTTTGTATAAATAGTTTTGAATAAATTTGTATAAATTTTGTATAAATAGTTTTTGTATAAATAGTTTTGAATACAGATAGAAAAGATTCAGAATGCTTCTACCCCATAGGTATTTAAATGATGTAAAATAGTATGATGAAAGTTACCTGAAAAAAATTATTCCTGTGACTGTCCTTGGAAAGTATTAGGAGTAGTATTCTAATGAGAAATGGAAGGGCAAGGTAAAGTGTGCAGTATAACAATTTTCAGACTTTTCATCTTCAGTACTTCAGATTGTTCAGAATAAGCCAAAAGTTGACTGATTTGGGGGCATGTCCCTAAATGACTTAGTGCAAACAAAACATTTTTGTCTTTATTTTAGCTTAAAAAACTATGGGGGGAAGTCATGGATAATTTATATTCTTAACCATAATACTTGTGTGCAGGTATATGTACTCAGTGCATGGAAATATAGTGAATAAAAATTCATTTTTGACTTTTTTACTTGGAAAAAGATTTCTGGTTTTGAGCAATGCCCTCATCTCTTTATATGTTGCTCATGTACTATCATTTCCAGAAATGGATCTTAATGGGTCACACTCCTAGAAACATGGGTTATAGGTTATTTATGTGAGAATTAAATGAGATAATAGATGAAGATCACCTTACAATGCATAATATGCCACATTAAGATTGAGGGAGTTTTCTTTGTTTTGTCTTGTGTTTTTTTTTTTTTTTTTTTAATCTTAGTGTTCTTTACAACTTAAGTTCTTTCAGAATTGGGTTTTATGCCCAAGTAAAAAATTAATAGGGGATAAAATGTTAGGATATAGGGCAGGAGGCTTCTTGGCTTAGACTTTCTTTGACATGATTAGGATCAGGTACAACAAAGTTAACTAACCATTGGTATAATTGATGCCCTTGCAGGAGGGAGCACTGGCAATTGCTGGGTAATTTGAAGACTACTGTGGAGGGTTTGGTGTCAGCCAACAGTCCCAATGTCTGGTCCAAGTATGGTGGCCTGGAACGGCTTTGCAGGGACATGCAAAGCATCCTTTATCATGGGCTCATCCATGACCAGGTATGTGAACTTCTTCTTTTCCGCCAGATTGACTACACCACTTGTTGGAAAGACAAAATTGCATTAAGGTGTTGGCAGGGAGAAGATGAAGGCTTCTAGTCTGAGAGTCCTTGAGGGTAGGACTGTAACATGATGATCATGAGGAGGACAATAAGGACAATAATGACAAATAACTAGGATTTTTCTCTTAGGAGCACCCTAGGAGAAGTATTTACAGAATATTGTCATTTTTAGAATATCCTTTGAGCATCATTTTGTAGGTAACTGGTTGATTATTGGGAGTGGTAGTTTAAGTTATAGCTTAATTTTTTAAAATATAAACTTTATTAATGTTGAGTTTCTTTTCTGTAATATCCTCAAACACTCTAAAAACTTGGAGTATTGATAATGAGTGGAATGTAATAATACTTAATGGTTTTTGCTTCGTCTTTGGCAGTTACTCCATTTGCAGTGTTTTAGATAAGGTTCAGATCTGGGTATAATTGTCAAGTGAGTCATTGGCTCTGGTATCCTACTTTAAAAAAAAATCAGGGGACGCCTGGGTGGCTCAGTTGGTTAGACAACTGCCTTCGGCTCAGGTCATGATCCTGGAGTCCCGGGATCGAGTCCCGCATCGGACTCCCAGCTCCACGGGGAGTCTGCTTCTCTCTCTGACCTTCTCCTTGCTCATGTGCTCTCTCTCAAATAAATAAATAAAATCTTTAATAAAAAAAAAAAAAATAATAATAAAAAATAAATTAAAAAAAATCAGACCTCACAAATATGTGCATAATCATGTATTTCCAAACACTCATGCTCATCCCATGTCAGGGTCTAAGTACTCTTCCCTGGAACTCTCTCCCTTCAGCCAAGCTTGTCTTTTTCTTTTTCTTCTTCTTTTCCTTTTTCTTTATCTCTCTTTTTAAAAAAAGATTTTATTTATTTATTTGACAGAGAGAGAGATCACAAGTAGGCAGAGAGGCAGGCAGAAAGAGAGGGGGAAGCAGGCTCCCCGCTGAGCAGAGAGCCCAATGCGGGGCTCGATCCCAGGACCCTGAGATCATGACCTGAGCTAAAGGTAGAGGCTCAACCCACTGAGCCACCCAGGCGTCCTGTCTTTTTCTTTTTTAATCAGAATTTATTCTCAACTAGACTAGCAGTCACACTGAAAAAGAGCTAATCAAATAATTAGTGTTAAGGAATTCATAATTGATAGGATTTAATATGCTACCCTCCCTTCTAAAAATATGTGTATATTCTGAACAGTATCTTTAAACTAATGTTCTTACTGGATATTTTCAGAACTCAGTGGAGAAGTTGGCTTAAGTTAGATTTTCTTTATTCAGAATAGGTTCTGAAAGTGAGGCTCTCTCAAAGGGTTTCTTTTTCTTCTTTTAAAGATTTTACTTATTTATTTGACAGAGAGAGACAGATCACAGGTAGGCAGAGAGGCAGGCAGAGAGAGAGGGGGAAGCAGGCTCCTCTCCAAGCAGAGAGCCTGATGCGGGGCTTGATCCCAGTGCCCTGAGATCATGACCTGAGCTAAAGGTAGAGGCTCAACCCACTGAGCCACCTGGGTGCCCCTCCAAGAGTTTCTTAATGGTTACTGTTATTCAAACACCGTTCTAGGAATTTGGAAGCAGCATTGTGTGGTAGAATGATAAAAGTCTTTGGAATCAGATAGAACCCAGATTGAAATATAGACACAATGCTCAGGTCCTTGGGGAAAAAAGTGAAATAGTAGTTACCGTTACAGATTTCTGAGTTGGACTGTTCATATTTTAATCCCAGCCTCAGCACTATGTGGTATGGATAAGTTACTGCTTTATGCCTCTGTTTACTCATTTGTAAAATGAGGTAACACTGGTACCTACCTCATAGGATTATTGTGAGAATTGAATGAGATGATATACATGAAAAGCTTTAAAAAAACATAAGAAATTGACAGTTGATCTTAACTATTAGGTAATATTAATTTTTTGAGCCTTGTTTTTCTCATCTATAAAAATGAGGATAGGGGCACCTGGGTGGTTCAGTGGGTTAAAGCCTCTGCCTTCAGTTCACGTCATGATCCCTGGGTCCTGGGATCAAGCCTCACATCAGGCTCTCTGCTCACCAGAAAGCCTGCTTCCCCATCTCTCTCTCTGCCTGCCTCTCTGCCTACTTGTGATCTCTGTATGTCAAATAAGTAAATAAAAATCTTAAAAAAAAATGAGGATAATATTATTTACATCATAATGTTTGATGGAAAGATTAAATAAACTAGTGTAAAAATTTGCATAGTATAGTTTGTGGCACACAGGAAATAATAAATGTTTCTTTCATTTTTTAAGTTTCAAGTTACATGTAGTCTGATGGGAAAAAAAATAGTTATAGTTATGAAGACGGGAATTTATAGAACAAATTAGTTAACCCACTACAGTCTGGTTTTTGGCCATACCACTGGTGATTTTGCTACTGAAATTTAGGTAAAATGATGTCCATGTTATTAGATCCATGAACGTTTCTTCTCCTTTGAACCCTATCTGATGTTCTTTACTGTTGACCATCATCACACCTTGACTTATACAGCATTATTATCTTCTAATGTCATAGAGTCTTCCTACCTCTGTGACCATTCCTTCTTAGTTTCTTTCCCTGGAATCTCTTCTTCTTGGATTCTAGCTTTTAATGGGATTCTGTCCTACATCCTTATGTTATCTTACTTTGTACATTTTCTGGAAACGGCCTCATCCACTTGCATTGTTTTAACTATCACCTATGTACTAAAGACCCCCAGCTCAGACACCTCTGCTGAACTCCAGATCCATAAGACTAGCTGTCTGCTATGCGTTACATCTAGCAGTCTGTCGTACAGGCCAAGCAGAACATGACCCAAAACAAACTTATTTTCCTCATGAGATTGCCCTTCCTCCTGTTTTTAACACTGATTTGTGGTATTGCCAACCACTCAGTCTCCCAAGCCAGAACCTTGGGAATCATGCCACATGTTGTATAAAAACTCAATATAAGTTTCCCAGGCTGATGACCAAAATAACTACCAGATTAGTGTCGCTACCATTTAGTGGTTAAGCACTTGCATCTTGATAGCAAAAAGGTTCTTTTCTTGGCTCTGTTACTAATTTTACTTTGTCGTCTAGAGTAATCACTTCCCCATATTACAAGACAGTTTTCCCATATGTTCCAGAAAGAGAAAATGTCATAATGAAATAGTAAAGTAATGGGATTCCAAATGAAGGATGCTTGGTAAATGCGAAACAGTATTAGCGTATCTTGTTAGAATTATTAACGAGTGATATCTGTGAAAGCATGTGGTTATCAGAATGAAAAATATTAAAGTATATGGTCATGTGCAAAAAAGCATTAGTGTTAATAAGTGAAAACAGAGTAAACCAGGCAAAGCTGTCATGCACACACTTTTCAACTGCAGACTGTAATGGAAAGAATCATGACCAGAAGATCCATACCAGTTTTCACTGCTACTCTCTTCTGCTTTGTGAAGACCTAACAATTAATGGCTGTGTCAGGGACTTATTTTTCCCTCTCATTTCCTCCCAAAAGATTAAGGCTTTCAAAGGCTTCTGGCTGCTGCGTCATCAGGAAGCTATTCTGGGTGTTGTGCCCTTGGAGAGGGGGAAGGGATACAGTGATTCATGCTGGTCATATCTATTCTGTGCTTTCATAAGGATGTGTTATGGAATGTGAACTTTATTTTTTAAATCACTCAGGGCCTTATGAAAGCTATAACATCATGATCATATTTTTAGAGAGATCTCCTTTTTCTTGACAGCCTGCATCTGGGCTATCTTTTAGTTTTCCCGTAAGGCAAGGCATATTTGATCTTTTCCTTTCTACTGCTTAGAAATGTGGAGACATTCAGTCCATAAGATTCCTCAGCTAAATACGAGAAATAAAAAGATCCCCCTCTTTTCCACCGCCAAGAAGAAGCCTCTTCTTGGCAATATAGGTGGTCTAATTTTAAAAATAACTGTAACAACACAAAGACTTCTGTGTGTTTTTTTTTCCCTGAATATATTAGTTACATATTTTTATTTGTTGGAAAATAGCAGAAAAGAATTTGAAGAAAGTAAATATCACCTTCAAGTCAACACCAAGTATTATTGCTTCTTAACATTTTGGTAGATCTTATTTTTTTTCTACACATTTATGTGCTTTTTAAAATATTAAGATTATATTATACATATCATTCTGTAACTTGCTTTAAAATATTTAATTTTTTAAATAAACAATACATTTATATGGTTTTAAAAAAGCATATAACTATAGTCAGTGAAATATCTTGTTTCCTTCCAGTCCTGTAGGTAACTACTGTTTACCAGTTTCTTTCCAGAGAATTTTTATGTTTATAAAAGACTTTATGAATAATTTTCTTTGCTACACTTCCTGATTTTTTTCACACAAATAAAAGCATGCTATAATTACTATTCTGCATCTTGGTTTTTTCTCTTGATATATCTTGTGATTCATGCCAAATCATTATATAAAGCATTTTTTTTCTTTTTTACATGTATCATTTTATAATATTCCATTGTATGTACCATAATTTATGTAGCCAGTTCCCTGGTAATGGACTTTTAGATTACTTCCAGTCATTTATAGTTAGTAACAGTGCTATAATGGATAAATCCTTTACCATAGGATATTCCTAGAAGTAGAATTTTTAGGCTAAAGGTTATGAGCATTTCAATTCTGATAGATACTGCTAAATTGCCCTTCAGGAAGTTATGCCTATTTACATCCTCACCAACAAGGTATAAGAGTATTTGCTTCACCAGTATAGCGTGTTATTAAACTGTAAACTATCCCCAATATGATAGGTAAAATGTTACATTTCTCTCATTATGAAAGATGTTTATGAGAGCCTTATTTTTCTGTGAACTTTTTCCAATTTTCCCCCATTTTCCTTAGATTGTTAGTCTTTTCCCAGAGATTTGTAAGAGTTCTTTATTAATGGTATTAATCTTTTGTCTGTAATGTGAATTGCAAATATTTTTTTCCTGGTTTGTCTTTTGCCATTTCAAATGGTGGCTTTTATATGCAGAAATATCTGATGGGGGGGCAGAGGGAGAGGGAGAGAGAATCTTTTATTTATTTATTTATTTGTTTGTTTGTTTTTTTAGAGACACACACACATATGCACTTGTGGTGGGGAGGTGCAGAGGGAGAGAGAGAATCTCAAGCAGACTCCCCACTCACTGATCATGGAGACCCACACGGGGATTGATCTCACAATCCTAAGATCATGACCTGAGCCGTAATCAAGAATTGGACACTTAGGGACACCTGGGTGGCTCAGTCAGTTAAATGGCTGCCTTCAGCTCAGGCCATGATCCCAGAGTCCTGGGATTAAGTCCCACAGTGGGCTGCTTGCTATGTGCATGGAGTCTGCTTCTCCCTCTGCCTGCAGCTCCCCCTGCTTGTGCGCTCTCTCTCTCTCTCTCTCTCTCTCTCCCTGACAAACAGATAAATAAAAATCTTAAAAAAAAAAAAAAAAAAAAGAGTTGGACGCTTAACTGAGCCACCCAGGCACCTCTCTGATTTTTAGTAAGTCAAATTGATCATTTCTTTCAGGGCTTCTGGGCTCTGTATGATGCTTTGAAAGGGCTTCCCCACTGTACGATTATTAAAAACATTTCTCCATGGTTTCTTCTATTAATGACCCAATTTTTTACATTTAAACCATTTCATCTGTAATTTATTTTGAATATACTTAATTCTCTTGACACACATCTATTTCTGGTTTTTTATTATGGTCTCTTGTTCTCTATTTTGTGTCATCACCACTCAGTTTTAATTATTGTAGCTTTTCATTATGGTAGGAATAGCCCCTCACTTGTACAAAGACATATGTTGTTGATTTTTTTCCCCCGACATTCAAACATTTGTCATTCTATTTACCCCTTAACTGCTTCATCATTTTTGGATAAGGACAGGAAAATCTTATACAATGTGATCTGAATCATTTTCTGATTAAGTGAGGGCAGTTAAGGAGTCACTCACACATTTTATTTTATTTTAAAACATCTAAAATTACATTTGTTCAACAGTCTTTAGATAATAGAGCCAAAACCTTTTCTGGGAGTATGGAGCCACTGATGAAGTTTCATATCATCTTTCTTGAATACCTTGTACTCATAATCTGTGATACAGGACTTACGATTTTAATTTCTTTATGCTGGACTGGCAATTTAAATATCCTATAATGTGAGTATAAAACCAACATTTTTAGTTTTTTTTCCTTCTAACTTTGAAAGTCATTTTGCCTCTACATAATTTGACATCAAGTTTTTATAGAAGTTTTTGTGTGGCCATAAATTTTCAGCTCCTTTGGGTAAATACCAAGGAATGTAATTGCTGGATCCTATGGTAGGAGTATGTTTAGTTTAATTTAGGTGTTTTTTTTTTTCAAAGTTGGTAAGTATAGTTATTTTTTTCCTTTTTTTATTAACATATAATGTATTATTTGTTTCATGGGTACATGTCTGTGATTCATCAGTCTTACACAATTCATAGTACTTACTATAGCAAGAGTATGTTTAGTTTTGGAAGAAACTGCTAAACTGTCTTCCAAAGTAGCTAAACTGGGTCGCCTGGGTGGCTCAGTGGATTAAGCCTCTGCCTTCAGCCCAGGTCATGATCTCAGAGTCCTGGGATCGAGTCCCACATCGGGCTCTCTGCTCGGCGGGGAGCCTGCTTCCCCCCTCTCTCTGCCTGCTCTTCTGCCTACTTGTGCTCTCTCTCCCTCTGTCAAATAAAAAAATTAAAAATGAGGAAAAAAAAAAAGTTCAAAGTAGCTGTACCATTTTGCACTGTCACCAGCAATGAATGAGAGTTCCTTTGCGCCATATCCTCACCAGCAATTAGTGTTGGCATTGTTTGGGGTTTGGGCCATTCTAATATAAGTATATAGTGGTAGTGTGTTGTTTTAATTTACATCTCCCTGATGATATATGATGTGGCATGTCTTTTCATGTGCTTATTTACATATCTGTATATCTTTGGCAAGGTGTCAAAGTCTTTGGCCCATTTTTAAAGTCATATTGTTTGTTTTCTTATTGTTGTGTTTTTAAGAGTTCCTCTTATGTTTTGGATAACATCCCTTTATCATATGCGGCTTTGCAAAAATTTTCTCCCAGTTTGTGGTTTGTCTTTTCCTTCTCTTGACATTGTTGGTCACAGAGCAAAAGTGTTTAATTTTAGGGAAGTCTGCCTTATCAGTTCTTTGTTTCATGGGTCATCCTTTTGGTCTTGTATCAAAAAAGTCATTACCATACCCAAGGTCATCTAGATTTTTAGCTGTGTTATCTTCTAGGAGATTTATAGTTTTGCATTTTACATTTAGGTCTATGGCTCCTTTTGACTTAATTTTTGTGACAGGTGTAAGATCTGTGTCTAGATTCATTTTTTTGCATGTGGATGTCCAATGTTTTAGCACCATGTTGAAAATACTATCATTGATCCATTGTGTTGCCTTTGCTCTCTTGTCAAAGATTAGTTGATTTTATTTATGTGTCTGTTTCTGAGCTCTCTATTCTGTTTCACTGATCGGTTTTTCTGTTTTTTTCCCAATACTACATTGTCTTGATTACTATGCCTTTATATAAGTCTCCAAGTCAGATAGTGTCAGTCCTTTTTTTTTAGATTTTATTTATTTATTTCACAGAGAGAGAGATCACAAGCAGGCAGAGAGAGGAGGAAGCAGGCAGAGAGAGGGGGAAGCAGGCTCCCTGCTGAGCAGAGAGCCAGACGTGGGGCTCGATCCCAGGACCCTGAGATCATGACCTGAGCTGAAGGCAGAGGCTTAAACCACTGAGCCACCCAGGCGCCCCATCAGTCCTTTTTGAAGAAAAACTTTGCTCTTGTCTTTCAATATTGTTTTAGCTATTCTGGGTCTTTTGCTTTTCCATATAAACTTTACAATGAGTTTGTTGATATCCAAAAAATAACTTGCTAGGATTTTGATTGGATTGTATTGAATCTATAGATCAAGTTGGGAAGAACTGACATTTGACAATATTGAGTCTTCCTATCCATGAACATGGATTATCTCTGTATTTATTTAGTTCTTTGCTTTTATCAGTGTTTTATAGTTTTCCTCACACAGATCTTGTACATATTTTATTAGATTTATATCTAAGTATCTCATTTTTGGGAGTGCTAGAGTAAATGGTAATGTGTTCCTATTTTCAAATTCCACTTGCTCATTGCTGATATATAGGAAGGTGGTTGGTTTTCATACTAACCTTGCATCCTATGATCTGGCTATAATTACTTACTAGTTGCAGGAACTTTGGGGTTGATTATTTAGAATTTTCTACTTAGATAATCATGTCATCTATGAACAAAAGCAGTTTTATTTCTTCCTTCCCAATCTGTTTGTCTTTTATGTCCTTTTTTTCCCCCTTAATGCATTAGTTAGGACTTCCATTAGGATGTTAAAAAGTAGTGGAGGGGAGCCTGGGTGGCTCAGTGGGTTAAAGCCTCTGCCTTCGGTTTAGGTCATGATCCCCGGGTTCTGGGATTGAGCCCTACATTGGGCTCCCTGCTCAGCGGGGAGCCTGCTTCCCTCTCTCTCTCTCTGCCTGCCTCTCTGCTTACTTGTGATCTCTGTCTGTCAAATAAATAAATAAAATCTTTTTAAAAAAAGAAAGATGTTAAAAAGTAGTGGAAAGAGAAGACACCTTTGCTTTTTTCCTGATCTTAGTGGAAAAACTGTGAGCTTCTCACCATTAAAGTATAATGATAGCTATAGGTTTTTGTAGGCTCTTTATCAATTTGAAAAAGTTTCCCTCTATTTTTAGTTTATTGAGAGTTTTTATTATGAGTGGGTGTTGGGTTTTGTCACATGCTTTTTCTGCATCTACTGATATGATCATGTTTGTTTTTTTTTTCTTATTTAGTTGTTGATGTAATGAATACCATCACATTCCATTGATGTGATTTGATGTGTTGATTTTGGAATGTTGAACCAGCCTTGCATACTTGGTGTAAATCCTGGTTGGTCATGGTGTATAATTCTTTCTGGATTTGATTTGCTAATTTTTTTTGAGAATTTTGCATCTATGTTCATGAGAGATACTGATCCATAATTTTCTTGTGTTTTTTTTCCCTGGTCTTGGTGTTAAGATAATCCTGGCCTCGTAGAATGATTTGGAAAAGTATTTTCCTCTGCTTGTATTTTCTTCAAGGGACTATAGGGAATTGGCATGATTAAATGTTTAGTAGAATTCACCAGTGAACCTATCTAGGCCTGGTGCTTTTGGTTTTAGAAAGTTATTAATTGTTGATTCCATTTTTCTTAGGAGATATAGGCCTACTTAGGTTATCTATTTCTTCCTGGTAAGATTTGGCAGATTGTATCTTTCGAGGAATTGATCTCTTTCACCTAGGTTGTCACACTAGTGACCGTAGAGTTGTTGATAGTATTCCTCTGTAACGTCCATAATATCTATAGTGATGTCCCCAGTTTTATTTCTGAGTTAGCCTAGAATTTTATCTAAAGAAGGGAAACCAAGTGTAGATCCTATTCACATAGATGTAACTAACCAGAGGACATGCTGGAGTTGATATTCCACTGCTGCCCATCCCTGGCCACTCAGTGTTCACTAAGCCACAGAACAGAGATCAGAACACTGCCACACTGCTGCCAAGATCTTAAAGATATCCATGACTCCAGCTGGCAAAAGAGCCTGTACATTTGACACCTCTTATTATCACTTTTGCTTTACCAGTCTAGGTGAGAACCCACCCATTTGAGATGACAATTCAGTTGCTTTTTGGGTCATATATTAAGTTTCAATTTAAGGACTCTTTCTAGGCTGTTTGTTTTGTAATGTTGGTTAGTCTGTCTCTTAATGCTTGTGCTAGGTTTGTACTTCTCAATTATTTAGATTTCAGTTTTAATCTGTGCCCAGTAATCTTAGAACGGATTCTCAAAAAATAAGAATTAGATTTTCCTAGTATAAACATTTGCCTTCTCCAGTTCAGGCCTTCTCCAGTATGAGACTATTTTATCTAGCATCGATCATTTCTTTGACTCTAAATACAGCCCTTTCCTGATCTGGATAGCATGGGAAAAGCAGGTCTTTCCTTACTTGGTTTTGCAGTAAGAACTGAAGACATACATCTCTGATTTTTAACAAATAACTTAAACTCTTCACTAGTTTTAAGATTTACCTTCTAGGGCTGAATGGTGGAGAGATAAGGGAGAAATCAGGTTATTTTCATTGTGTGACCTTCTATGTTATATACATGCATTAGCTGATCAAAAGAACAATTAAAATGATTTTGGGGGCGCCTGGGTGGCTCAGTTGTTAAGTGTCTGCCTTCAGCTCATGTCATGATCCCAGAGTCCTGGGATCAAGCCCTGCATTGGGTTCCCTGTTCCATGGGAAGCCTGTTTCTCCCTCTCCTACTTCCCTTGTTTGTGTTCCCTCTCTCACTGTGTCTCTGTCAAATAAATAAATAAAATCTTTTTTAAAATGGTTTTAACATTATCCTTAAAAAGGGTGAACAGGTGTTTATCTCCTGATTGCTGCTGAGAACCTTAGTTGAGGCAGGGAAGGTTAGACTTTTTTTCCCTTCTGTCTTTGAATGTCAACACCAGAACTAGATTTGGTCTAAAGTGGTAGTGATTTCTTCACCTTGTATGTTCCCACAGCAGGTTTGTTGCCGCCAGACTGATTACTGGCAGTTTGTGAAGGACATCCGCTGGCTCAGTCCCCACTCAGCCCTTCATGTGGAGAAGGTAAGAAAGGAAAAGTAACCACAAGGCTTTGTTGTTTGATGTTCTGTCTGAAGAGTCTCCTAGGCTAGAAAGATGGTGTGTGTCAAGGTTCCTATTAACTGAGGAAGTTATTCCTGTAGGACTAATTTGGAAGGGAGGATTATTTGCCTTAAAAAATAAACCCCGTTAGACCCGTTGCCCGAGACCCATTTTCTCTCCTCTGGGGAAGGGGTGAAAAAGCTTTGTTATTTTTAAAAGATCTGCATATTAAGATCAGAATGAAGCTGTTCAAAATCCTAGGAAAATGTCAAGAGGTTCCCTGAAATGGTTGGGGAAGCGGGACTGAGATTTCTGATCAGGGTAACAGCTCGTGGAGGTTAGTGACTTGGCCAGCTAGTTCCAGAGCAATCACTGCCTAATGTATGTATATATTTACTTAACTCTTCATGATGGAAGATTTTAAATATATACCAAATTAAGAGAACCCTGAAATATCTATCTGTTATACTTATCAATATCTAGCCAGTTTTGTTTCATGTATATCCCACCCACTGCCAGGTTCATTGCTGAGATGATGTCAGGAAGAATAATTTGTTTTTAAAAGATTGGGGAACCAAATCACAAGGTGTCAGACCGGCCTCTTTTTGTGAGAAAAATCCAGAGCCCAGTCGTTTTCTTACATAGACTGTCTTTGTCCTTTTCACATAATTTTTCTTACCACCCCTCCCCTTCACCTCCAGCTAACTTCCTTTTCTAAAATATATTGCTGTGGTTGTTTCTTCTTAGAAGCTGCCTGTGAGACCTTACTTTTAGAAACAGCCAAGTAGAAGGAGGTTCCAAATAGAGAATGCTATGACTAGAGCCAAACGAGATGCTCAGATGGCTTCTCTTTGGTGGCGAATCTTAGGTGACATCCTCCCAGATCCTTTCCCCCCAGGTTTTTGTTGCATTATTTTCCATAGACCACCTGAAACGGAGGACTCTGTGAGAGCAGCCAAGAGGTCAAGTTTATCCTTCCTCTGAGTACCGCAGGCTAGATGTCTCTTCAGATCTAGAACATAAAGAGACATATGTAGCAGCTTTGTCCTCTCCTAGAGCTGCATATCAGGTCACAACTGCTTCAATCTTCTCCAGTGGTCTAGTCCAGCAGTGGGGCCGCTAATCCCTTCCTCCCCTGTCCTCCCTCTGTAACTTTTAGATGCTCCCTGGAGGCAGAGTCCCTCTGATCGCTGCCTCTTCCCTGTCTCCATTTAGTTCTCGGGTCCTTAGGCCTCAGTCTTGCCATCTTTATCAGGATGCGCCTTTTGACCCATGCCTCCTTGCCTCCCAGTTCATCAGCCTGCATGAGAACAGCGAGAGCGGTGCGGATGGTGAGAGCGGGGACAGTGACAGCGGGCGCGCCGTGGCTGAGCTGTGGCTGCAGCACAGTTTGCAGCGGCACTGTCTCTCTGCCCAGCTCCGGCCTTTGCTGGGGGACAGGCAGTACATCAGAAAATTCTACACTGGTACGTGGAGGCCCCTCACCCAGGATCCTCGCACACTCTTCTCCATCTCTTCCACTTTACTCTTCCTCGAGAGGCTGACTCTCCCCCCCAGGGCCCGATACTTTCACTTGGTGAAACAGAGATTCTAATCAGAAGGATGCATCTGGTCTTCTCCTTCTTGTGCAGAACACAGTCCAGCTGGAATCCAAGGTCTTCCCCGACTCCCACAGGTGCAAACCGATAAGAACCACCACCATTTACTCCGAGTTTTCTAGGTGCCAGCCACTGTAATGTTGGGTTGATACATGCACCCCTCCCAACAGCCCTGAGAGCTGGGTATTCGTACCCCTGTTTTCCGACCAGGGAAGCAGAGCCTGGGGAGGCCAAGTCACCTACAGCCAGGATTCAAATCTGGGACTTTGTGACTTTGAAGCCTCTGGGCATGGCCTCTCCTACACTGCGTGTGTATCACTTAGCCTCTCCTGTACTTATGTATCCCTGATTCCTCTTCTCCCTGCAGTGGCGTGATTCTCCTTAAGTCATTTTCACCTGTTGTGTCTTTCCTTCCCTGAGCCTCTCCCAGGCTGTACAAGGAAGCTAAAGATCTCCCTGTTGGGCTCCATTGCAATGGTAGCATTTCTCTCCCCAGACACTGCTTTCCTGCTAAGCAATGCCCACGTCACGGCCATGCTCCAATGCCTGGAAGCCGTGGAACAGAACAACCCCCGCCTCCTGGCTCAGCTTGATGCATCTATGGTAAGGGGGCAAGGAGTGATCTCTGTCTGTGCTGGGTCCCTGGGCCTCCCCATGATAGAACCTTCTGTAGCAAACTCTTTCTTTGCTTAGGCAGTTGTGAACTGAAAGGCTTTTGTTAAAAAAAAAAAAAAACTTGCAGAAGAAGGGGAGGTACCATTAAGTATCTACTGAAGTAAAAAGTCTAAGCATAAAGTCTGTTTAAGGAAGGAGGTGTCTATTTTTTTCTAAATCCTTTTTTAAAATCCGTAGCCTGAGTAAGCGCTTCCGTAAGGGCAGGCTTGACAAGCCAGGGGAAGAGGATGATTTTGAATGAGGGGTAGGATTGAATCCAGAGTAGGATTGTAGAGTGTCCTACCTGGTAGGACCTAGTGTGACACAGGACCATTTTCATCCTTGAAGTATAAAGAAAATTTTGTTACTTGATATTGCTTATTGTTAACCGTCCAGTTCACTTACCCCATCACTAATATCAGTGCCTCAGCTAGAATGGAATCACAGTCCCGGCTCCTTTTCAGGAGGGAGCCCCTCTCTCTCGTGGTTTTTAAATTTTGATTCTTAGTTACCACCTATTAAATGCTTTCTGTGTGCCTGGAACACATGTGTCATCCACTGAATTCTCATGACTCTATAAGGGAGATATTAATCTTATTTTATAAAGGAAGCCAGCTGAGGGACAGAGCAGGTAAGTCACTTGCTCCAAGTTGGTAAGCAGTAGGGTCTGAACATGAACACTGATCTGATTTCTGACTCTATGTGCATAGTCTGAAGAATTTTGTTGTATTGCTTCCATGGTAAAGCGCTCCCCGTGTCCCGCCTGGGGTTCCAATTTCAGAAGCTGTGCTGTATCACAGGACTTCAAGGTTTCAAAGTTGTGTGCTCGAATAGAGCAGTAGGGCTCTATGTCCAACCTGCGGGCTCTGGCTGTAGTTCCAAGCCTGCCGCCAAAGATCAGCTTCTCCCAGCATTTCTGTGGGGTCGAATGTTCCTCCTCACAGGGCCTCTGTCCTCAGCTCGGACACGTTCGTTTTGTAGTTTGCCCGGAAGCATGAGAGCCCGCTGCTGGTAACCAAGAGCCAGAGCCTGACAGCTCTGCCTGGATCCACGTGCACGACTTCAACCAGCTACGCTCAGCATCCCTACTTTGGGTCCTTCTCTAGCCTCCACCAGTCCGCACCCAACCACGGCTCAGGTATGGGGGCAGGAAGGGGTAGTCAGGACATGCATGCCCAGCCCCGGAAAGGAGGGAACTTTGTGGGTGCACAAAGGTCTAGATAGAGCTGTGGGTTGGTGCAGTTTGGTCACATTCCATGTGTTGATAGTGGATATCTTAAGAAGTTGTATAGTAACTAGCCTAAGGTAATTTAGCAGAATCATGAAAGTAGTAGAGGAAAGAGAGATGTTTTTAGATTCCCCTGGATTTCTAATCCCCATTGCCAAGAAGGTATTTCAGTAATAATAGCTAACACTTACTGAGGGCTCGCCCCATGCGAGGCTCTGTTATAATCAATTTATACGTATTACTTCATCTGATCCTCAGAACAGTCCTTTGCCGTGGGTATTGTTGTCATTGCTCATTTTATAGGTGGGAAGTGTACACTAAGAAGCACCGAAGCCACTGTGTCAAGAGCCCACGCTCTTACCTTACCTTACCCAGCTTACCTGCTTCTAAGCAATTTCTGCTTATTTCACATGGTGCGCCTTTTCTAAGGTGGTACCGGTGTCCCGGGCACCCATTCACGATAGGGAGTTTGGCCCTTAGTTGTCGAGAAGTCCTTCCTATGTACCAGAGCTTTCCAGCTCACCTTTTTCTCCCCTTTTTATATCCTAGAAAGAAGATCCACTTCCTTTTCACTCTCTGGCCCTCCCCGGAAACCTCAAGAAAGCAAAGAGCATGTCTCACCAGCGCAGGATCAGACCTTCCAAGCCCCCCTGCTTGCAGTCTCCTCATTAGCTGGGGATCCCCCCTCAACCCCAAATGAGATGAGCTCTAGCACTCTGACCAGCCCCCTAGAAGCATCCCAGGTCAGCAGCCAGAATGATTCTCCAAGCGATGCCAGCGAGGGGCCTGAGTACTTGGCCATTGGCAACCTGGATCCCCGAGGCCGGACTGCCAGCTGTCAGAGTCACAGCAGCAATGCTGAGAGCAGCAGCTCCAACTTGTTCTCCTCCAGCAGCTCGCAGAAGCCGGACTCTGCTGCCTCTTCCCTAGGCGAGCAGGAGGGAGGTGGGCAGAGCCAGCTGTCCAGCGTCCTTCGCAGGTCCAGCTTCTCCGAGGGGCAGACACTCACTGCCACCAGCGGAACAAAGAAGAGCCACACTCGCTCCCATTCGGACACCAACATTGCCTCCAGAGGAGCCCCAGGTAATGATCGTCACCAGCCTCTACTTAGTAAGTTATGTTTCTGATGACATGGTGGGCTGTCCTGCTTATAAAGAAAGAGGAAAGTTGATAGTGTGATATGAATACCCAGGAGATCTCTCTGAGAACATTGATGTTTGTTCCTTTATACATTGCCAAATAGTAAATGTTTCCCTGGACTCTTTTGGCAGTTCCTTAGCATCAGGGGATAGTGCGACTTGTCACAGTTTGAGTTTTTAATGTTTCTCTCAGACAGAGGGAAATTCTTAGGAGCTTTGAAAATAATCCCATTACATTCCTCCCCTTTCTGTGATTCCTGAGAAATGCGGTCAGGTGTAATATGAGAGAGGCAAAGTGATCTTGGGGTTTCCTCATTAAAACTAGGATAGATGAGTGTGGGATGATGGGACCGAGGAAACCAGTTGCGGGGGCTAACTGTTGCATCACTAATCCAGGTTGGAAGGCAGCCTGGTAAGGAGGCCCTGGCCACTGAGCCCATCCTCATGCAAACGCCAGCTGCTAGCAGAGGGCACCCTCAGCAGGGGAGACCTGGGGCTCGTTGCTTTGGCCATCTCCCTGCCATCGGGCTCGTTGCTTTGGCCATCTCCCTGCCATCTTCTGTCATGGGTTGTTAGTGTCTGGCAGGCTTTGATTGGGTTTCATTTGTAGGAAAACTTCCATAACAGCAAGTGTAACATGGATCTCTGTGCTCAAAGCCAGTTCTGGGTAGGAAAGCTCCAGAAATAAAATACAAAAAAAATTTAAAAAGAGGAAGATTTCCTGTAGCAACTGGAGCTGCCATTGATTTCTCATTATAATTTCTAGAAAGGTGAGATCTGAGGCCCTCATCTGAAACTTGTGAGTGACAAACTTTTTTCTGTTTTCCATTCAAGATGTAGTTTGCCTTATTGGAACTCTCTAGGAAAAAAAAAAAAATCTCCATATCAAAGCCTGTCTTCCCACGAACTTTCTTAGATGTGAAGAGTACTTGGGTTAGCTCCTCGCTTCACATCTCCTGCTGCAGGCCTGCTGTCTGTGTAGCCCAGGCCCCTGGTCTTTGAGCATGGAAAACTTCCCTGCCCCCGTTCTTGAATCCACATGGATTCCAGAAACCACGGTAACCTGCATTGGAAAGGGGAGCCAGAGAAAACCTAAGCAAAAGGGTCTGAGGGAGAGAGGGTCGCACGTAGCTTCTTTTGAGTCAGCTGCCTCAGTTCGGTAGCTGAGGATTTCAGCACTACGGTTCCCTCCTGGGGGTTAAGTCCCCACCTCCGCTAGATAAAAGGACGCTCTTTTTCTCACTCTATTCTCATTTCCTCTGTTTGGACTCTTCTCTGCACCTGTCTGTCTACGAACAGGAGGCCCCAGGAATATCACCATTATAGTTGAAGATCCCATTGCAGGTTTGGGAGCCAGTCCTTTCTGTCTGCCACCTCCTCCTCCTCTGTGCCCATCTTGCTTAGTTCAGAACCTCCTTTTCCGTTCTGGTGTCAAATCAAGTCTGGCGAGGCTGGGTAATCCTGCTGCGGTTCTTGGACCTGTCTCTGAGATGCCACCGATACTTTGCATCCTACATTTTCTGCCCATGACTTCCAGACGCCTCAGTCAGTCTCCCAACAGCTTCTGGGAGGCAGAGTCAAGATTTGTCAATCCTGATTTGCCTGAAGGTGAAACCGAAGCCTGCTATTTGTCTAAGGCATCATGATGAATCGGTGGGAGAATTTTTTTTTTAATAACTGAGTACTTACTATGGCTTACTTTATTTTCCTTGAATTAACACCAGAATGTGTTTTCCCCCCTTTCTGTGGTCTTGGATGTGGATGCATGTTTTCTGCCTCTCCCAGAGTCCCATTTCCTTTTTCTTTCACCTGTTTTCCTTCCTCCATAAGTCCCATCCCACCCCCATTCCCGTTTTTGCACAGGCGTTTTCTAGTGACTTAAGTCTGTTTCTTTGGTTTTCCTGGTGGTGTTCAAATTAAATATTGTGTTCAGTTCTGGGTTCAGGGAGATAGTAGTAGTAGAATATGTCTGCACGATAGAGTAGGGAGGGAGGGCTGAGAGCTGTGGCCTCCTGGGGAAGCCACAGAGTAAATTAGCTTGGAAAGGGGAAAGTTAAAGAGGAGGAGGTTGATAGGACCACTATTTGGAAGAGCATTGTTGTGCTTAAGGAGCTGAGAAATTGTAAGAAGACTCAAGTGAGTGTGAGGACTAAGAATCAGAGCTGCTCACTTAAAGGAGCAATGTCAGGAGGTAGTTAGCTCAGGAAGCAAAGGCTGGATGGCCTTTACATGTTGTAAAGGAATATGGTGCTGGTGTTGGAGTTTGTGTTGGGCACTAAATTTTATTGGGGACCCCAAAGGTCCCCTCTAAGTCATAGTTTCTTACCAAGGCATCCTGGTGACTGCTGGTCTGTCTTTAGTAGTGAGAAGGAGAGCCCACTGCCAGGACCAGCAGAAATCTTGGAGACCCAAGGAAAACACAAAGTTACCTCTTATCACATAGTAGCTTTTTTTTTTTTTTTTTTTAAATAAGAGGAGCAGCTGACAAGCTGGCACCATCTCTGGGGGATGTGGGTTGGATACAGCTCAGTCATTCCCTCTCCAGAGCATCCTGCCCATTTCCCAGGCACCCACCTGCTTTTCTGCCTGCTCTTCCTTAGGTAGCACTGGGAATTTTGTGTTTTCCTTTGGAGAGTATCATTTTCTCATTTCTGCGAGCCCTGCCTGCCTCTCTTTCTCTACTCCAACCTCTCATTGTTCCTTGAAAACTTCTACCCCACCACTTCCGACTTTGCCAGGCTTCTCTTGAAACCTCTCCCTTCCTTCTCCAGGAAGGCTGGGCGTGCAGCCCTGTGGCCAAGCCGTTTGGATATAGGGCCATCGTCCTTGGCTTCTCGAGCATTTTCTTGATGCTTCTTTTAAGGAAATTGCTGGATTTTATTTTGTTTTTCTAATTCAGAAGCGGGTTAAATACATAGGTATGACAAATTTCAGGTTCATTTCTGGTTCAAGAGAGGCTGTGTCCTAGTCTTCCTAGTGTAACCATTCTGAGATTGTTTAAAAGCCCAGTGTCAAGGTATCAGAAAAGTTTCAGTGTACCTACCTTTGTTTTACCATATGAGGACTGTTTTCTACATTGGTTCTTGTCAAGAGGATGGAAATTGGCCAATATTCCTAGAACATTTGGTAAGAAGGTGGAAGAAAAAAGAACTGAATTCATGAGTCCATTTTGATTTGATTCTTTTTTACCTTTGTGTTGCTGCATTCTGGGTCATGTTTTCTCTTCTCCTCTTAGAATATACTGAGTCCCCATCTCCTTTCCTCCATGTGTGTTCCTGCATTCTTGGACTGTTCCCCATTGGTGTGCCACCTCTCTCCTGCGTGGGAGGGCATTGGGAATGGGAGCAGTTAAATGTGGAAACTCCTAAGTTGGGAATGTATGTGTTGCTCACCTCGTATGTGTGTTTTTACTCCCTGGTGGTCACTGACACTAGAATCCTGCAATGATAAGTCGAAGTTGAGAGGCCCCTTGCCCTACTCTGGCCCAAGCAGTGAAGTCAGCACACCCAGCTCTCTGTACATGGAGTATGGTGAGTACTAGGAAGGCCAGGGCTGCAGCTGTGTCTTTCCTTGGCTCTCCCCTCGTGCCTGCTAAGCTCTGAGCTGTCTGGCTCACGTCGGCTCCGTGGAGGGTACGCACCGTACAGTCTCACCCTTCCTTTCATCATTTATAGCCACCATGCTAGAAATCACACAGCCCTGCCATTTCTCTTGCTCCTTTCTGACATAAGGGGTACCACCCTCTCTTAGGCTGTGGGTGTTATCACTATGAATGTCTGTCGCTCCAGATGGAATGGCTCTCTGAGTGGGTGAGAGGGACCTTGAAAAGAAGCTTTGAGTGTTGAGGCTGAGTTACCAGAGGATAAGCTCCCCATGGAAATCATCCACAGGAGGAAGCTATTTGTTCCCCTGTCTGATTCTCAGCACAGGTTTTTTTGTTTCCTTTTTTGTAGGGTAGGAGGCCAAGTGTGTCATCCTTACATTTTGATGGCAAAAGGATTGTCTCTGGGCTCTCTTCATTTATTCTGTTCTTTAACCAAGAGGCTTAGTGCTTGGGGATTTTGAGATTCCTTTAGAAATTCCTTTAGAAGGTAGACATCTTCTTTCCAACCTGTTACCCGGGAGAACTTGGGAGTGTCTCTAGTGGTAAAATCATCAGACTTCTTAAGAAGCTTGTCTGTTACTGATTTGCTTTCCAAGTCAGAGCTTTTCACATCCACATTCTGTTTTCCCACAGAGGGTGGTCAGTACCTGTGCTCTGGGGAGGGCATGTTCCGAAGACCATCAGAAGGACAGTCCCTCATCAGCTATCTGTCTGAGCAAGACTTTGGAAGCTGTGCAGACCTGGAAAAGGTGAGGAGTCTAAGGGACACTGAAGAGCTCGTGAGTTAGGGCATCTGGCTTGAGGGGCTGTGGGGCCATTTGTTCTAAAGAGGTTTTGGATACAGAGCAGGAAGATGAGCAAAGACCACAGGTAAAAGTGAGTTCAGAGTAAAGATGAGCTCAACAAGTTCAGTCTCTAGAGAACTTTGCAGGGAGTATCTGCTCCTCCCTAAGTCCAAAATACTACTAATTTTGTGTTAGAAGCTGCCTTGGGAAGTATTGAATTTTAGCCACGTGGTTGTCATTTCCTTGACCCTGGAACTTAGGTCAAAGCTGTTTCCAGAATCAGCTTCTCTATTTTGTTCTAATATGTTCAGATATGTAATGAATAATGTCTCTGTAGCATTTTAGAACTTATAAAGCACTTTATCCTGAGCTATTACATTTACCTTAATGCTTTGTCTATAGGGGTATGGCTTTAGGGAAGACCTAAAAAGAAAGATACCAAATTCTGGATGTCTTCTCTGTCATAGTTTTATGTAGAAAGTAGGACAGGAAGGCCAGGCATAGCAGGTTTGAGAGCAAAGAGGAAGTAGAACAGTTTTTTGGCGTGTTTGTTCACCCTGAGTGTTTTGAATGAAAGCAATGTGTGTGTTAGAAGCTCTGCTTTCCAGCATTCCAACCAGTGAGGGGTTCAACACATCAAGCCCCTCACTCATCAGCTTCTTTGGTGCTCTCCTTCCCCCAGGAGAATGCGCACTTCAGCATCTCAGAGTCCTTGATTGCCGCCATCGAGCTCATGAAGTGTAACATGATGAGCCAGTGCCTAGAAGAGGAGGAGGAAGAGGAGGAGGACAGCGACAGAGAAATCCAGGAACTGAAGCAGAAGATCCGCCTTAGGCGCCAGCAGATCCGCACCAAAAACCTGCTCCCCATGTACCAGGAGACTGAGCATGGAAGTGAGTGGGGCTTCGAGCACCTTATTTCCGCTGCTGCAGGGCTTCAGGCTAAGACTTGGTTCCTTGTGTGCTTCCTTTCTTGTCTGTCTTTGAGATGTAACCAAGCCAAGGGTTCCTCTGGTGTCAGAAAGATTTTTTTTTTTTTTTATGTTGTTCTAATTTTTTTTCCTGTCAGACCCAGAGTCCTAGAGTTCATCCATTTCCTACTTCAGAAATATCTTCCAAAAAATAGGTTTCCAGTATAAGAACTAAGATTGCTGGTCCCAGAGCCACTTCTGAGACAGTAGTATCTCCTGTTTCTGTGAAACTTTCAAAATTTGGGGAATAAAATGGGGGACACCTAGCAAGAAGAGCTGTTTCCATTTCCCCCAGCATCACTCCTGGCCAAGGTTCTATTTCCTTTGCTGTTGAAGGCATACCAGGTGCCTTTCATTATGACCCTTGGAATAGGTAACCTCCTTCTGTCCCACTTATTACCTTTCTTTCTTTTTTAAACATAGCAGGCTTTCGGGTCATTTCTAGCAGCTCCCAGTTTAGTTCACGTGATTCAACGCAGTTCTCTGACTCTGGCTCTGCGGACGAGGTTGATGAATTTGAAATCCAAGGTAAGGAGTGACGCTATTTCAAGCCACATTCATTACCTGTTTCTTTCAGTTTGAAGTCATAGACTGAGAAGCTTTCCCTAAGTATAGAGAATCTTCAATATGGCCCATCTTGGAACGTTGTCAGTAGTTGTAAGAGACAGCCTCTCTTGCCAAAAACAAAACCCTTTTAGTAAAATTTAAGCAGCAGAGAACACTGAAAGGAAGTGCTTCAGAGTGGTCTGGCTGCTGGAGCCACCTTGATGGGTCTCAGTTGCACCTTTCTCTTGGATTTTCACTCTGATTTCTCCTATTTACAGCCTAGGGCTGGCCCATACCTGCTTGAAATTAGAATCCTATTCTCTTGTGTTCCAAAACACAATCAAAATTGTTTCAAAGTGTTTAAAAGGAGCTTTGTTATAATCCCAAGAGAAAAGGACAAAAAGAGTCATTGTGGGGGAGAAAGCAAAACGGGGAAAAAAATGAAGTTTAGGAAGTAGAGCTTTATTCTGTTCTATCAGTGCTACTTGCTTAGCAGAATCACAGACCCTCATTGTCGTAGTAGTAGTAGTTGTTGTAAGTATATGCACAGAGAAGGGGAAGGGGTCTAATCTGGGAAGGCAGTTGCATTAAATCAGGTTAGCCCATGATTAGTGGATTAATCCATTACTGCAAATCATAAATTTCTTCAAGTTCCCATCAGTGCAACAAATAAACCAAAAAGCAGTTCTGGGACATAAGTTTTCCTCCATGAGTTATTTTCTTATAGAAGTGAATTGTATCTGTAATTCCCCATTGTAAGATGATGATGAATAGATCTTTTTTTATAGATCTGTTTATATCAATCTAGAGAATTGAGGTAATTTACTTTTCACCTGCACAGTCTTCCAATAGTAATATTGGAAGTACCTAGTGGTACTTGGATTTCCTCCCCATTCAGAAATACAATTTTTAGACATATTTTTCCAGGTCTCTAGGTAGTCTTCCTTCTTTGTTCTCTTTAATATATCTGATTTCATGACAATAATCACCACTTAAAACTCCATTTTGGGGTTTTTTTTTGTATGTGGTTTTCCAATATTTCTCCAGTTCTCTGACACCAACCGAGTATCTTGCAATTTAATTCTGACATGAACACCTGGAGGTACTATAGACCCCACAGTTTAAGGGCTCAATCCCATAGAATACTCCCATTGCAGATGTCAACCACAAATGGGTTCACCAGGTTACCTGCTCTTTTCCCTAGCCAACTACAAATTCAGGGGTTTTCCACGACCCCCAGTTTCCATAATTTGCTAGAATGACTTACAGAACTCAGGAAAACACTACAGTTAAGATTACTTTTTATCATAGAGGATACAAATGAGCAGTCAGATGGAGAGGTACTTAGGGCAAGGACCCAGTTTCCCAAGCACAGGAGCCTCTGTGTCCATGCACTCAGGGTGGGCCAGACTGCCAGTCCATCAGTATGTTCACCAACCAGGTAGCTCTTCCACTGACAGTCACCAGTGTCAGTGTTTTATCAAGATTTCATTCCATAGGTAGGCATGAGTGCTTAAATCATTGGTTATTGATGATCGAACTCAATCTGCAGTCCCTCTCCCTTTTGGGGGTAATGGGGGAGGGACTAAAAATTCTAATCCTCTAACCTGGTGGTTGGTTTTTCTTCCGGCAACCAGCCCCATCCTGAAGTTATCTGGATGCTCCCCAAGCTTACCTCATTAGCATAAATTCAGATATAACAGAAAGGGACTCATTATGAATAACAAAAGACATTCGTATCACTCTGGAAATTGCCAAGATTTTAGGAGCTCTATGCCGGAAACTAAGCAGAGACCAACTCTATATAGTTTCTTATACCACAATCTGTGATTGACTTGATCTCCAAATTAGAAAAAAATAAAGGGTTCTGCCCTATCTCTCGGATCAGCAGATTCTCACGAGGGTAATATTAAGGTAAATTCAAAACACTGCTTCATTACGTGTGGAGCAGCCCACTTGACTCCTAAGTGTTCCTTGCAGCAAAGCAGGGAGCCCCGGGAAGCTGTTCAGTCTGGAAGGAACCCCATTCGAAACAGCCTGTGGCGGAGGCATGGAATGCATTCCTATGGGAAGCTGTTGTCACACTTGTGGCCCCACAGGAGTTGTTTAGGCAGCTAACTCTGGTCAGCTCAGGATGGAAATCCTTAAAGGAAAAGACTTTAGGGGAGGGTCTCTCAACCTCTAGGCCAGATAATTCTTTGTTGTAACAGACTGTCCAATGCATCATAGAATGTTTAGCTTCCTCCCCGGCCTGCACCCAAATATCTGCAAGGGTGCAAAATCTCCCCTGGTTGAGAACCACTACCTTCGAGGTCTTTAAGGCCAGGCTGATTTGGGGAAGCTGCAATGACTGTGTTCCAGGATATACTGAGTGCCCACCTGTGGATGTGATCCTATAAGCAGTTCATTTTTTGGAGCAATGTTAAGTCCTGATTCTAGGAACATGTGGTACAGAACTGTCATTCTCATCAATTTACCTCCTGTCTGAATACTAAAGGGCCCCTTTTATAATCATTATCACAGATGGTAGCGAAGGATCTAACCTGACTCACATGTCAAAGAACGGACTCTCAGTGTCAATGGCCTCGATGTTTTCAGGTAGCCTGTGCTGGAAGTGTGGGTGTGCTCATACGTGCATGTGCGTGAATGTTCGCATCAGCTTATGTACATCCTCTAACTTGTGACACCTGTCTATAAGGGTTAGAGAAGTAGTTGGGGAAAACCAGACTTGAGCCAGCAAAGAATATTTCAAATGCTCATTTTCTTCTTCATATGACCCCCAGTAATCCTCCTTCCTGAGATCGTCCTTGTTGATCCTTCCCTACAGCGATATTTATAGTCTGAGTGGTCATTACGACTGATGGAGGTAGTAGACAGTTTAGAAAGCAATGGTCAGGTGAAGAGGTTTTAGTTCAAACCACTAGCTAAGCCACGGCTACATGTTCAGACAGCAAAAGTCAGATAGAATGGTATGGAAGCGGAATGTGTCTTTAGAGTTTTTAATTTGCAGAGTCAGTTTGCAGAAAGCTATCTCTTCTTGGTATTTTGTGTACGATTAGGATTTACTGTTGCTTTATGTTTGGCCTTAGTAATTGATTTATGATTCAAACGGGTAGGCTTTCTGTAGGTGGGGTTAAATGAAAGGAGCAGTTTTCAACTCAAAGTGCTTTTAAACACACACCAGCAAAACTCAGGACTTTTTATTAAACAGTTCATTTAAAAAAATACTTTATTTATTTGACAGAGATTACAAGTAGGCAGAGAGGCAGGAATAGAGAGAGGGGGAAGCAGGCTCCCTGCTGAGCAGAGAGCCCAAAGCCGATGCCAATGAGGGCTCGATCATAGGAGCCTGGGATCATGACCTGAGCCGAAGGCAGAGGCTTTTAACGCAGAGCCACCCAGGCGCCCCTAAACAGTTCATTTTAACTGTTGATGGTGTCAGCCACTAGAATTTGAAATACTTATGTAAGATTAGGTAAAGATTTGAAGAAATAAGGGTATTTAGGCCCATTTTTCTCTATCCCCAAACAGCTGTAATTTATTCCAACATCATCTTCCCTTGCTTGAGAAGTAATTATCCTATCACTTGTTTAACTGCTTTCTTATGTGTTTACAACCACAGTCCATTTGTGGGTACATTGATTGACTGCCTGCCATTTGTCAGAGCGTGTTCCGTCTGCTTTAACCATAAGGCAGACTTTTATTTGGTCTTCCTGGCATCTTTTCTTCCCCCGTTTTGGGAGCTTTAAAGTTTTTCATACATTTTTATACATTTATACATTTTACATATATGAAACATTTTACAACTAAAAAACTACTTTTTCTTGTACCCGCAATCCTAGCACATTATGGGAGTTACAGGGAAAGCAATCAGAACAAGTTCTCTCGAAAGTAGTAGCTTGTTTTACCTTCTTTCTACATATGGATTCTTATTTATGAAAATATCATTTATATTTCATCTTTCTTTACTCTAGACTTCTTTATGCTTTCTCTTCCTTTTCATCTATTTCTGGTTTATTAACAGTACAAAATTCTTTCTAAAAAGTGTCATTATACTTCTTGTTAGCAGTCTTCTGATTATATCCGGAGGTTTACAGATGTGTATCTTTTTGATCATCCAAAGTGATTTATGCTATTGAAGAACCTCTCAGGATACTTTCAGAGGAAGGTCATTAAAATCTATAACACCCTTGGAAAAATTTAAATGCTTAAGCATCATTATGGATGGTAATTTCTTAGATCCTGATTCATTGAGTAGAGCATATGGAACAGAAGTGTTTCTGAAGGAAATAGATTTGGAAATTACTTCCTCCCAGCAATAAAGTAGATATAAACCTTGTGATCACAGAAAGCTTATTCATAGAAAGCTATATATTCATCAACCTACTCCTTTCAGTAATTTTTAGTAAATTTACCAAGTTGTGCATCCATCACCATAATCCAGTTTTAGAATATTTATATCATCCCAATAAGATTACTTGTGTCCATTTACAGTTAATTTCTGTTCCCACCCCAAGCCCCAGTCCGTTGTTAATCTGCTTTTAGTATCTATAGATTTGCCTTTTCTGAACATTTCCTATAAATGGATCCTACAACATGTGATCTTTTGCATCTGGCTGCTTTTATTTCATCAGTTCCTTCTGATGGTATCTGCCACACTGGTATCAGGTCATTCATAAGCTCCCAATCCCAGACAGTCTTTTCAGCCTCTTGAGGTTTGGGGTTTTGTTCTCCACCCCACTTTCCCCTTTTATCACAGCTTTATCAATTGTTCTTTATCTTCCTTTGTTGGTTCTTCTAGAATTTCAGTCTTCCACATGCACGTATCTGGTCATGGTCCAATCAGGAAACAGAAACCACAGAGTAATTTGAATAGGGAAGATTTAAAATAAGAATTATTAACTGTCATGGGGGACTGAAGTAATAGGAGACTGGCTCATAAGGCATGAAAAGAACTCTAAAGAATACAGGAATAGCAGATACAGGTAGCAGTCAGTATCCCTGGGCCCGAGGGAGAGCACCCAGGAAGGAACACGTGTAGAAGGTACCCACATCCCCAAGGCTGAGATCCAGACCTCCTGGCTCCCTAGAGGTGGATACGTTCGTTCTCTAAGGCTGCAGAGCTGCCCTAAGAGAGGGCCTGGGGATGCTGTACCAGGCCAACAGCACCAGGAAACCCTTCTGTGGGGAGCTGGCAGAGGCAGCCACTAGGGAGGTGCCAAGATACTCAGAACTGAGCTGAGAGACGCTGGGGAAGGTTGTGCATGGGAGGTGCCAATCCTGTGGCACTTGCCTGAAGCTTTCCCAGGAGGTGCCGGGGTAAGCTGTTTATGAGAAGTTCCGCCGGTGACACTCTGCTAGAACTCCACCTTCATGAAGGTGTGCTTCCCCAGGGGAAAGTCATGTGTCCTACATGCAGGAGTCTGCCTAGAGGAGCACAGCAGACTCGGCAAGAGAAACCCCTTCCTCCTCAATGTCCCCACAGTGCCGGCTCCTGACAAAGCTTAACATGGTGCCGTCTGGTGGAGGGCCACTGTATGAGTCCGGTTCCATCATCATGGAGCAGACAAAAAGGAGGGCAGGTTTGGAACTGAAAGGCAATAAGTTGATAACTGGCATAATATATAAAGACAGAAGTTCATAAACCATGTTTTCTGACAAGTTTTTCAATTATGTCCAATTTAGGTAATCAATTGCTTCTCTCCACACTGCCCTTCTGAATATTTTTTTTCTTTTTTAAAAAGCAGAGTAATTGTGATTCTCTATTTTAAAATGTTTCCTATCTCGTCAGCAGTTACAGAAAATTCAATGGAGTTAGACCTTCAAGTGCGTTGGGTATCACCTTATCTGCTGGAAGGAAAGCAGGAAGGAAACCAATGTCAGACTGGCCAGTAAATTCTGAAGTCGAATCTCTTCCTGTGCCTCACTTTGTTTAAAAATTTGCAGATTTTGCCGAGGTTTTAACCAGTTCTTTCCTGATCATCCCAATACCAGTGTCTGGGCATGCAAAATTTCTTATAGCATGTCATTTTGAATTTTTTTCAGTCAGTAGTAATAACCTTATCTAAAGCATCAGGAGCATTTGAAATCAGTTCTCTTAGGAACAGATCCTTGCCAAAGAATCAATTAAAAGTTTCATAATTAAGTTAATATCTGTCCAATTGAATGGCCTCCTCTGCTCTTTACTTCTTAATTTTCTGTCTTGGACCCTGGAAAAATCCTTAATTTTCATCCAGATCTTCAACTAGTGTACAACCACATTAATGTGATTACATGCTTGAACTGGCCAGAGAGTCGGCAGAATGCAGCAGAGGCCCAGGACCCACAGGGCCTTCACGGTACTTGGCCAGTGTCAGGTGGGATGTCTCTTTCAATGTCAGGGGCTACTTCTCCCTCTCTGCTCCCAGGGTGAGTGTCACAGCCAAACCTGTGTGGTCCTCCACGCTCTTGGAAGTATTCATGATTAGGTAGGAAGCCATCATACCTCTGGTAAAAAAGAGGAAATGTGGCAAAGTAGGACTGGACTATGTATTCCAAAGAGCAGAGAATGATTTTTTTTTTTCCTCTCAAAGAAAAAAATAACTTCTTCTCTGTGAGGTTGAAGAACTACTAAATAGTTTTTCGAAGACAATGGTTTCCTTAGCAACCATGAATTATCACCACTTCTCTCTGATGTGCAGAATTTTCTTTAATAGCCTGGGCCTACAGTAGCAATATTGGCTAGCTCTTTATTCAAGGATATCCAAGATTTTCTCTCGTTTTTCTTTCTGTCACTCCCTTAGCAGGCTGGTATTTGCTTTTTTCTTTTAGCCAGTTAATCATTGATTTAGGAAATATTTTCTGAAAACCTATTATGTACAAAACAGTCAGGCTTATAAGAGCAAGACAAGACTTATGTACAAATTCAAAGCAGTATAAGTATTATTCATATAAATGCTACAAACCAAATGGTCTGTGAAGGTCTGCTGTTGCCTAGAATTGTTTTTTCCTTCACTAGTACTATTTAGAATGGAATAGGCAACTAGCAATGTATTGACATCTGGATTTTGGTGGTATAAAGTCAGATAGAAAATGTGATATAGGTGAACTTTGTTAAATAAAATAGAATTTGCTATTTACTAGTCAAAAGTTTTGTTGCTGTCTTAAATCTTTTCTGTGCTTAGAGAGCATATGAAAATTCATTGACAGACATCAATTCTGCTCTCTTGTGTATGTAGCTTTGAAAACATTGATTTCTTAGGAATATTCTTTGAGTATACAGGGCTTATATAGAGAGCCCTGTACTAAATATTTTGGGTCAAGCAGAAGAATTAGACATGCTCTCATTTCCTCACAAGGAAATTTTATGATCTAGTGGCACATATAAAAATATATATACAGAGGAAGCATGAAGAACAGTTGAGCTACTTATGGCCAATTGCCAAATGACAACTAAAGCTCTACTGAGGGGCTCAAATGCAGCAAATTAATCATTGTGTAGCTTTAATTAGGAAAGGAATGTCTTTCCAGCAGGCATCAAAGCAAACAAGGAATGAGACTTACCACAACAGTCTTGTTTTCATGACTTGAATACACTCTATCTGCCTTTCTTGAACATGAGTGTTCTCTTTCACATTTTCCCCATCAAACATATTTGGGAAGACAAGGTCCTTGGAGGTTCAGGCATATCGTTATTAGGAATCCTCTTCAAAATCCTTCAGCGGAAATGGGCTTTGGAAAGTCTGCCATAGATTCCTGCCATTATACCTTAGAGTTCTGTAGAAAAGATCGTGTTGAGTATTTCCATGAACATTTGTTGATTACCAGGCATCCAAGGAGCTGCAAGAGAAGTTCTATTCCCGTTCCACCAGACAGAAAGGAAATCCTCCCATGAAGCTTTTATAAGGATACAGAAGACTTCGCACATTTGGAAGCAGTAGCAATAGTAGTCAGACGTTAGGAGCAAAGCTCCAGTTCCACCTAACATCAAATGAGTTACCTCCGTGATCCAACTTCTGCATTAAGTCCGATTTTGATATAAAAAAGAGCTAGACAGAGTTCTTATCTTGAGATTTTATCATTTAAGAGGGCTTGAGATTTAGAGAATGAGGGAGAGATTGGAATAATTTCTTTGTGTTTCTGCTTGATAGAGGGTGTGTCCCTGTGTGCCTTAGGTTGCTTCCTTTTCTCATTCACTGTTTTGCACCAATCTGAGTTTGTGTTCCCACCTTGATTTGTAGCCATTTTGACTGTCTCCATGCTGTGCATAACGTCACTAATTCAGCCTTGTTGTGACTTGAACAGAGCCAAACTATAAATTATGTGTAGAGCTTCACTTGGTCTCTGCTCCTTATCCTGTGTAGAATGTAGCTTGTAGTCCCTACCCTGAGTGCTGAGCTGTCAAAAGCTTGGAATGGTTTCCATTACTATCCCTTACCTCCTCCCTTCCCATTTCCTGCTCCCCTTATCTCTGGTTTCCATTTAGATGCTGACATCAGAAGGAGCACAGCCTCAAACAGCAAATCCTTCACTTCTTCTCAATCCTTGTAAGTACTCTCCCTGCCCCCAATAAAACCTTAGGTATATGGAGAAACAAACCCAGTTCTTGGTGTATGGATGGGAAAGGCCATAGATGAAGTAGCCACATTCACAAAGAGACAAGGTAAAAGTTAAAGTGATGGGCCTACCTGATGGTGGCAAGCCCCCTGGGATCATTCGTTTAAACGGGGTGGTCTCTGGTGGAGGAAAAGTTTGCAGTATGGATTGTTTCTTCTCTGCTGACTCTGATGATACCAGAGGCCCCCAGAAGATCAGGTCCCCAAAGAGAGAACAGTGATCATGATTTCTGATTATGAAATCTAATTGAACAGATTTCACATTGTAGATCCAACTAGGGGAAATAATGGGCCATTTGGGAGCAACAAATCGTCCTTTATTGTTCGCAAGACAGTTTTACTCCATTGATTTTGTAAACAGGTCTTATAACCCCCATTTTGCAGTTAAAGAAACTGAAACTTTGAGAAGGGAAGTGATATAGAATCCTTAACTAACAGTGCTGTATAATGCTGTTAAGTGGGATTTGAGCCAAAGTCTTCAGACCATAAGATCAATATATTTTCCTCTCTATGTGTGTCTGAAGATGATGAGAAAAGAAGCCAAGCCGAGGGGGTGCTGGGAGTGTTTTCAGCCTGGAAGTCACAAGGCATAATATCAGATCCTGGAGGGAAGGCTCCCATCTTCCTGTCTTTTCTCTACACTCAGCCTTCCTTGAATCTCCTTTCCAGCTCTCACTGCTTTCTTCACTCCACGTCTGCGGAGGCAGTGGCCATGGGACTCTTGAAGCAGTTCGAAGGCATGCAGCTCCCAGCTGCCTCAGAGCTGGAATGGCTAGTTCCAGAGCACGATGCCCCTCAGAAGGTAGACTGCATCAGCTTTTTTTTTCTTCTTTTTTTTTTTTTTCAAAGGATTTTATTTATTTGACAGAAAGAGAGAGTGTGTGCAAGTATGAATACGGGGAATGTCAGAGGGAGAGGGAGATGCAGACTCCCTGATGAGCAGGGAGCCTGATGTGAGACTCCATCCCAGGAGCTGGGATCATGACTTGAGCTGAAGGCAGATGCTTAACTGACTGTACCACCCAGGCGCTCTTCTTCAGCTGTTTCTTTCTCCCACTGTCCAGCCCCAGGAGCGTGTGAGCCTTTCTGATGCTGTTCTCTTTTGTCACATACCCCTCTTCTAGAGTGAGTCTATGTATTTCTTTCCTTACTCATAGAAGCCATTTGTTACAAGTGTGTTGAGTGAATGAATGAATGAATGAATGAATACATGCTTGCCTGGGTTTTCCCTAGCAATATTCAAAATAAGAGATAATGGCTCCTTCATTCTCCTTATTCCATATGACTGCTTACCAGACCCAGAGGTGGAAGTTCTGTGCTGTGACCACCTTTGAGACACTGAAAAAGTGAACTGTTCATATTCTTCTTTGCTCTACAGGTTGCATATAGCATAGCAAGGGCCCTGGGGTAGGTTCAGGGACAGCATCAGCAATGGGTACCACCGCACTGGAATGCCGTTTCTGTTCCTTTTGCTTCGTGGAATACAAGGCCCACCCTTCTAGTAGCCCGGTGCCTTCATGGTTTGTTTTGAGGGCCAAGGTTCCTCTAACACCTTTACCTGAAGTGTTCTTGAAATGTCTGTCATTAACTGTGTTTCTGTGATGGCCAACGGGTCAAGTCAGTGTTCCCCCAGACTATCTGTGTTCGATCACCCTGTGCTTTTCTCCTGCAGCTCCTGCCCATCCCTGACTCTCTGCCCATCTCACCAGATGACGGGCAGCATGCTGACATCTACAAGCTGCGGATTCGTGTTCGTGGCAACTTGGAGTGGGCCCCACCCCGGCCTCAGATCATTTTTAATGTTCATCCAGCCCCGACGTGAGTAGCCAATGTCTGTGTCCTTTGGGAAACGGATACATCCTCTGGGTTATCGGGGTAGCCTCCTCACCTTTTTGTCTCTGCCTCCGCCCGTAACTCCTGCACAATTCTGTTTACTCAGTAGCAGAGGGAGGGGATTGTCCGTCTTGTCACAAGTCTTACTCCTGCTCCTCCTGTTGCTTCCCAGAGCTAACCGGAGATGAGGTCTGGTATCACTGGCCTTCCCAACTGTTGCCTTCCTCCCAGTAGTTTTGTGAGATTTTCTTGGTTTTCTTCTCTTAAGATGGATGCTTTTCTTTCCTCTTGTTCTTTCCCTGTGTCCTATTCTCATCTCTTACATTTGTACAGGAAGTGTGGTTCATTATTGGGGGCTGTCCCTGCCTAGACCTAAATCCTCACCTAGTAATCCTCAGTTTGAATTGGTTCTCCCAGTGGGTATGTTGGGTCCAACTCTAAAACACAATATGTGAGCTCCCCCTCTCTCCATACTTACTTAACAGGAGCCCTGTCTTTGCCTCCTTATCCTTGACATGCCAGAGGCGTTGTGTAGCTGGTATCTGCCAAAGCTGTCCCCTCCCCCTCTCCTCAGGAGGAAGATCGCGGTGGCCAAGCAGAATTACCGCTGCGCAGGGTGTGGCATTCGGACCGACCCTGGTGAGCATCTTCTCCCACCCCCATAGCACCCCCATACCACTTCCAGCGGCTGTACCACCTCACACACTCAGCAGAGGTGCTGGTCAGGGAGATAGTGAGAGGAGGCAGCAGAGCAGAACTAGGAAAGGGAAAGAAGGGGCCTGGACCTGGAAGATAGGTCTAGGCAAGATCACTGGCAATCAGAGAGAAGTTATTTCTGGGGGCACATTACCAACATTGTGCACTGAAGAAGACCGGGTACTTCAGGCCAGGTGCTTGGAAGTTGGATCTTACCATCTCTGGCAAGGTTTGCGTCCTCAGTGGCCTTCGGGGGGACAAAAACCACAGGCCCCACTCTGTGGGTTTCTGCTAGCTTTGGGAGCGCATACGGAGGTGGATGGAGCTGGGTGGTCATCTCTTCCTGTGCTTTGAAAAGGGGCAGGGGTGCTGCCTCACCGGCTTGTAGATGGGAAAGCCACATCTGACCTTTGATTTTCTGGTTTTTCCAGATTATATCAAGCGGCTGCGGTACTGTGAGTACTTGGGCAAGTACTTCTGTCAGTGCTGCCATGAAAATGCCCAGATGGTCATCCCCAGCCGGGTTCTGCGCAAGTGGGACTTCAGCAAGTACTATGTCAGCAACTTCTCCAAGGACCTTCTCATTAAGATCTGGAACGATCCTCTTTTCAATGTGCAGGACATCAACAGTGCCCTCTATAGGAAGGTCAAGCTGCTCAATCAAGTCCGGGTGAGAGCCTTGAAAGGCAACATCCTAGATTACCCTCCTCATCCCTCATCCCCTCCCTCTGTTCATACAGGCTTTGCCCGGGTCACCACACCCCTCTCTGTCATCATGTCAGAGCTGGAACCATCTCCTCACTCATGCTTTCTCTGCATACATTCTCAGTCCCCGCCCTTCCCCACCTCCACTCTGAAGCCATAGATGGCACTCAGTGACATAAAAAGTTCTCCCTGCACTGAACGTATACTCAAGGGAGGAGAGGGTAGCAGGTGGGAAATTCAAATTCCGGATATCTCAGTGGCTCTCAGTTGTGTATGTGATTTGGGAGCCCAGCCAAGCAGAGGGGGGCGCCTCTCTGACGGGAGGTCATTTTAAAGCAAGTTGTTGAGTTACGGATATAGAGAAACGTTGGGCTCTGGCTGCTGCATGCAAAGCTTCTGGGTCCCCATAGTTCAAGGGTCCTGGTCATTCTAATGGTTTTTTCTCTCGTCTCCATACCTGGTCTTACCCCCCACTCAACCACCACCACATCTTCCTCTTCAGCTGCTGCGGATTCAGCTGTATCATATGAAGAACATGTTCAAGACATGCCGACTGGCCAAAGAGTAAGTCTTGTGTGGAGGCCAGAGGCTTCTTGCTGGGTTAATGTCTCTGAAAGAGACATGCCACAGCAGTTGTCCCTTATTATGTGAAGAGAGAGAATAGAGAGATTTGCAGACAACTCCAGAAATGGTAAACAAGAAACCTATAGGAGGAACTGTGTCTCTGTTCTTCTCTCTGGAAGGGGAAGTCTCTGGTTCTTCTATCCAGGGCAGACCTACCACGCTTTGCAAGCTGGCATGAATCACTTGCAGAAGGGCATAAAAGGCCCTTCTCCTATCCAGAAACCTAGTAGTGTGGAGGGTCTGGGGTGGTCTGGAACACCTAGGCTGGCTGAGTGTTGCCCACCCTCGTTGCCTCTGCCTGGGACCCTTCTCTTCCCTGTCCTGCTTCTCTGTTTTGATGGGCTGCACAAAATGTTCATTTTCTGTGCCTGCTTACTTCCCCACTTCCTGTAGGCTTCTGGATTCCTTTGACACAGTTCCAGGCCACCTGACTGAGGATCTTCACCTGTACTCACTGAATGACTTGACTGCAACCAGGAAGGGGGAATTGGGGCCCCGGCTTGCTGAGCTCGCCAAGGCAGGGGCTGCCCACGTAGAGCGATGCATGGTGAGATGGTCTCCCTTTAGCACGGAACTGGGTCTTCCTTAGGGATATGGAGAGTAGGATGGACTCAGGTTCTTGCCATGCATTTCTAGGAAGTTGACATGGCCTGTCAGCACTATGACAGAAACTGGGCAGGATTGCTATTCCCTGGGCTGGGGAAGGGCTAAATCATCCAGATCTGAAGAACCTGGAATTCGAAGAGCATGTGGTGCTGGCATAGCCCCTGGGTAACGGGCAGGACTGAGTGGGGCCTTCACTATAGAATTGTCCTCATGTGGGAGGAGAACCTGGAGCTAGAATCTGGACCGGGTCTCTGCTTTATCATTTTCAATCGGTGTGGCCAAAGGAAATATGTTGCCCTCTCTGCAGTAAGCCTCAATTTTCTTGTCTTTAAAGCAAAGATAATAATACCCCTTGTCCTTTCCTCTCAGGATTTTTGAGAACTGATGACATAATTACATGAAAGCATTTTGTACTCTTCGTTCTATAGATGCAGGTTATTATTGTCCTTGATATACCCAATGTGCCAGAAATTCAGAAGTTCCATTTTTAGAATTTCACATCTTAGAATATGCCTGGTGTATGTTCCTGTGACAGTCCCGGAATTAGAGCCTAAAACAGGGCATATGTAGAGATCCTGTGTAGCACGGGGAATGAGACTTCGCTCTAACCTGACTCAAGGCTGGGTGTTATTTTGGAGAAATGCCCTTGTCTTCACATTTTATCTTAATTGGCTGTGGTTCCTGTTTCAAAATAGAATCATCACCCACACTGGAATTTTGACTTCAGCAAGCCCTTTGTAGCACCATTCCTTCCTTTTTGTCCCCACGTCGCAAACCACTCTTGTGGCTGGAGTTTCTCAAGCTCTCTTGTAGCCACTTTAAAGCTCTGTCTCACACTGCCCAGTCCTGGCCCCAGTTTGGCTCTCAGGCTCCCGAGTCCAGCTGGCTCTCTTCCCAGAAGGCACGAGAACCCCTGAGAACCCATTCAAGTCTTATTTATATTTTGCTCTTTCCCTCATTTGTGTTCATCCCCTGGTCCCCGTCCCTGGTATGAGGCCTCTCATTTTGCTGCCTGTCCCTCTCCTCCCCAGCTCTGCCAAGCCAAGGGCTTCATCTGTGAGTTCTGTCAGAATGAGGATGACATCATCTTTCCTTTTGAGCTCCATAAGTGCCGGACCTGTGAAGGTAAGGGCCAGTGCCCGCTGTTGAGTGGGCAAACAAGACTGAACCCAAGGCTAATTGATTTCCCTCAGCCTTCCCTGTTAACAGGAGTTGAATTCGACTCCACAACTCCCTGTTTTCAGCCCGGGCATACCAAGCCTTGGTGGTGAGAAGGGGCTGTGACAGTGACTTACTTCCAGCCTGAGATAATACAAGTTGTTCTCTGTTCTCTTCCCAACCCAAATAGAATGTAAAGCATGTTACCATAAAGCTTGTTTCAAGTCTGGAAGCTGTCCCCGGTGTGAGCGGCTGCAGGCCCGGCGGGAACTGCTGGCCAAACAGAGCCTGGAGTCTTACATGTCAGACTACGAGGAGGAACCCACGGAAGCCTTGGCCCTAGAGGCCACCGTCCTGGAGGCCACCTGAAGAAGGCGCATTAAACCCTCTTTCCAGGGGCCAGGGTCACATGTTATGCAGAACTGAGCCACCCTTTCAAGGACTTTCCCGACTTGGGTTTTTTTTTTTCCTTTAATTCTTATCATTATCATTATTTTTTTTTTAATGACTTGTCTAACGTCCATGTAAATCAACCTTTGTTAGGTTGGTGGGGTCCAATCTGTTGTGATAATTTGTAGGTACCGGGTATTTCCATCAGAACTGACACATGAGTCCTTATGTGAAGCTTCTAGTGCCTCTGTCGGGAATGGACGGTGAGACCTGATTCTTCTGACATCCGTGGCCTTCTCTACTTGGACCAGATCTGGTTTCAGCTGCATTTCAAGTATCATTTCTGGTTTTATTTTGTTTTAGTTCTGGAGCTTCTAAGTCAGGCCTTTTGCAACCAACTGACTTCTCCTTTGCTGCTGAAATAGGAGGATGGAGTTTTCTCTCTCTGTCCTGGAATGGAGTCAGACTGGGCCCTGAGGAGAAGCTGCAGAGAATGGGACTGCATCGTGGGCATCCTGTCCAACTTATGTAGGTCTTTGTGAGGCCGTGAAAATAGCATTCTTACCTGGAATCCTCAATGACCCTGAGGCCACCTTGACCTCCTTGTTTGAGACTGTCTAGGCATCAAAGATGTCACAGACTGACTTTCTTTACCCTGGTGGGGTTGAAGCAAAGAAACAGAACTGTTACTTAAGCCAGGCCCCTTCATGGCCTTCCACCAGTCAGAAGCGAAGCTGCAGCTCTGTTGCTTCAAGAGCATTTATTCAGTCAGAGGAGCTGTTGGCCTCCTCTTACGTGATAAGGTCTCTTTTAGTCAACCTAGCTCTGGTGCAGATATGATCTTTCAAGCTCAGGCAAGTCCCCGATGCCATCCTAAGCTGCAAACAGAAACTCCATCCACCGTCTTATTTGTGGGTCTCTTGCCACTGTGTTCTCTGTTAGACGGTCATTTTGGTTCTGAGTGAAGGTATGGCCCCACTCTATTCTCATCCCCTTCCTGCATCAGAGCTGGGACCCTCCTTGGTGGCTGAACTCTTGCCTTAGTTTCTTTTGTTAAAATCAAGGTGGGGGCAGGGAGATTTCTGCCATTAGTGGGGTGAGAAAACTTGGCCATTTGTGGGTGTGAGTGTGAGTGTGAATGTTCCTATTATGCACTGAATTCTGTAGTCTGGTGATAGCCATATGTTCACTCATTCTTTTCATATTACTAATTTTAACAAATCTTTAACATACCTTTTCTTAAAATGTGCATTTTGATGGGACCGTGAATATGTTTGTGGTGTTTTTTACGTTGCCGTAGCCCCGACCCCCACCTAGAATGCCGGTCAGGGCTGCTGTTCTGAGGGCTGGTAGCTCTGTGAACAAGAGCCCACAGCACTTTTTCCCTGGGCCTGACTTCTTGTATACCTGTCTTTCCACAATTGGCTGCTGGTAGAAAAAACTTGGTTTGGATGCTGCCCCAAGAAGCTGAACAGAAAGCAGCACACAGTCGGCTGAAGCTGATGAGTGACTGAGCTGGAGACAGCCGGGAGTCTCACAGGAAGTGGAAGGGGCTGTAGGGTAATGACCAGAGCTGAGGCTTCACCTGGGCCAGAGGTAGCAGGGAATAAGTGACCCATGGCATTGGTCTCTCTTCCTCAGACTTAGGATCAGGCCAGAAGACCCTGAGGCTCTTCTCCCTTCAAGTCATAGAGGAGGCTCTGAGGCCAAGTCCTGTAGCCCAGCCTGGTTTTGAGGGGCTAACTAGGAGCTCCGTTGCCCTTCAAAGAGCTTTGGGAATGGCCTCATACTACTCAAGTCTTACTAAGGGTTAGGCCTCAGATTCAAACTCAGGGGTTTGTTAAAGAAAAAAGCTGAGCTCTGTGTCCAGTTTTGGTATACATTACACATCTAGCTCCTTAGTCTTAAGTCACTACACTGGAGGAGAGAGGCACTGTCATTATTGTCCCGCCTGTTTTGTATTAGCAGAGGACCAAAGGATGGAAAACTGACAGTTTCCAAAGTTGAGCTCAACGATCTTACAGACTCCTGGTTTTTCACTTATTTTTCTCCACCTTCCCCATTCCATCTTCTTAGATTGCATAGCTGTTTTAGGGACCCTGACACTCTGCTGTCATTACTATCCAAATACCCATTTATTTATTTATTTGAGAGGAAAGAGAGAGAAGAGTGAGTATGGGATGTTTTGAAAGCACTTTGCAACTTATAGCAGTATCTAAAAACCCCCAGCTGTTGTGGGGAAAAGTTTGAATGCACTGAAGAGCATTCCTTCTAAATGAAATGGGAGGGAAGAAGTTCTTTTTTATAAATAAAGGGGAAAAAGTTACAAGTTGGCTTACAAGGTAGAGACAAGGTTCAAGACATAGCAGAAGAGTGGAAGGCAGGTATTTTCCACTTTAATGAGGCTGTTATTGACTTTCTCTGCCAAGGCTTTAGAGCTTCGGTTAATTAACATAAAAGGAGCAGGAGTCTAAATAGAGATGTTCTGTTCATGTACAACTCGTGTTCTGAACTGGATTTCTACTCGCTGTAATTCATACACAGCCTAACAGTCTGTTGTCATCTTCAATAAACTAAGGAAATGAAATTCCCGCCTTTTATTTGTCTGCTTTGACTATCAGGAAATGGTATTGAGTGTCTGCTGTAAAGCGGGCATGTTTGAAAATTCAGGAGGTTTATGAATTCTGATGCAAAGAAAACTGGACCTTCCAAGTCAGGAAAAGTGGGTGTGAGAATGTGTTTTCACTGACTTGCTGTGTGACCTTGAGCAGATCACTTTGCTTCTCTGGATTTCTGTTTCTTCATGTATCAAAGATACGGGTGCTAGTCCTTACCATTGCACGAGGTGTGCCCCCTACCCATCCTTTTGATGTGAATATCTTATTTTAAAATGAGGTAGGGGCACCTGGCTGGCTCAGTCAGTGGAGCGTGCGACTCTTGATCTCAGGGTTGTGGGTTCAAGGTGCAGAGGGTACTTCAAAATAACAAATTTTATTAAAAGAAAATTAACAATAAGTGAGGTAAATCTTTCTTTGATTCTCACTTCTGTGAACAACTTGCTCTGAGTTTCTCTCTTATGCTTTTGGCCCACTGGAGCTCCAGCTTCCCCCTTTGCAACTTTCTAAACAATTCTGCTTTGATGTCCCTTGGTCATCTCCCACTAATATGTCCAAACCCAACATAAATATCGTATTCCCCCTAATCTAACCAATAGTCACCCCAGCTTCAAAATTTGGTTTTCTTCCACTCCTTCCTCTCCAAGTTAGCTAGCATGTTTAGCTAACAAAGCATTATCTCCTTCCTACCACCTGTCATCAAGTTCTGCTGATTTTTCTCTTGAAACTAAATCTACCTTGTCCTTTTCTATCATTAGCACACAAATTCAGGTTCTTATCTTACATCTCAACCATCTCTAGCCATGCCAATCTCTTCCTATTTAATCATCTGTCAAATATTTGGGTACCTGCTGTCTGCCAGTTTCTGTACTAGGCTCTATGGCTATTGCTGGGAGAAAAATGGAGGCACTAAAATGAATATTGTAATTACAAGCTCCAATAAGAGCTGTGAAGGAAACGAGTAGATGCTACTACATTAAAAAACATCATAATTTAAATTGGAGACAAGTCCCCTGATGAGGCAGGATAGGGAGAAAAGGATTCCAGATGGGGACTGTCATATGTGTTGGTGCTGACACAGGAGGAGTTTGGGCAAGGAACTGCAGGAAGGACCAAACTGCAAATTTTAGCTTTTATTCTTAGAACACTGGAAAGCCATCGAAGAGTTCTAGTCAGAGGAGTGACTCAGCTGGTTAAAATGTCAGTGTGTACTTTCCAGAGAATAAATAGAGTAAAGCAAGAGTAGAAGCAGTGGGATCTTCTAGAGGGTTGGCTCTAGTGACTCAAGAGAGGAATTATGTTGATTTGGACGAGGGTGTGGAATATTGTCATCACTGTCCGCTCATTACCCCAGACCTCTGAAAACAAGACGCATTCCAAATGTTCTACAATGACTCGGGCATTTTAAATCAGTGAACGAAAAGGCTGAGGATCAAGAGATTGGAAAGATAGTGGGAGAAATGACAGAACCCATGAAAATTAGCAACTAAGTGTCAGAAAGCACAGAGACCAGGACAACCCTAGGAACCTCCGCTGCAGGATTTGCAAACTGCTTGAGCCTGGCTGCCAGTGAGGCAGGCCAAAGGGTAACAACTGTGCTGGGGACTCACTCCCAAGTATTAGGACACATCCCAAAGAAAGGGGAGCTATGAGTTGGGGAGTCATCCACTGGGGCCATGACTATGTTATCAATCCCTGTAGCCCCAGGAGTGTATACATTTGCTCTATCCTCTAATGGTACAGAATAGGCATAGTTTTTATAGCATCTTGGTTAAAGTGAGGCCCAAGCCTGCTTCCTTTTTCCTATGAACTTCTGGCTTAGAGTATGGGGAAAAGGGATCACTCTGCCCATCCCATCCTGCTGACTTTTCTCCCCTGGTCAGCTACAGTCTTCTCCCATATTCAGTCTCCAGGATAGCCAACTGCTTGCTTAAAGTATTAGGGATAGCAGCTGCCAGATGGCCTACGCTTACCCATTGCAAGCTTGATGTTCTCAGGATCAAAGATGAATGTGATTAACAAGGAAAGAGAATCTGCTTAGCACTACTCCTTTAGGAGTATGGAGAACGTTAGGCTGTGTTTTACCTTTACCCTTGCCTCCTTCTTTTCTGTGAACTACTTCTGGAGGCTTTGGAGGGACATCAGAGACTTAGTCATTAATTTGCCATGGATTCTGTCATTTATCCCAATATCATGACCATGTCTTCATATCAGACAAGCGAGGTGAGGGTTAGTGGGTTAAAATAAATCTTGAGTGGTGGGAGGGTTCTTAGGTAGGTGGGAGTTTTAGGGATCAGCCTTCTGAGAGGCTGCAGCAGGCCAGTAAGATGCAAGACTGCGACCCAGCAGTGCAGCCCAGATGACCTGGAATCTTTTAGCCACTTTGTCACTGTAGGTACATCCTGTCATTTTTTCTCAGTGCCCTGGGAATATCTCACTTGTTTTCCTTTTAAACAGTGATGCTTGTAGTTCTCAACTTGCTTTATCTCCCTACTAGCCCATAGCAGGAACAGAAGCTAGCCTCCAAGCTTCTCCCCCAAACCCCTGTTTCCACAGCCAGCCCCCAACAGCTTCAGCACTAGCAGTGGCAGGGGGTGGGAGGACAAGCAAGTAGAAGGTTCTTTCTCTCCTTTCCCTCCTTACCTCCTAGCCTTTGCCACTTAAAATCTGAGGAAAGGAATTCAGCCTAGATGCCAGCCATAGGTCTCCCTGCGCCATGGACTAAAAGATTTGTAATCTCTGACTTAACCACTAGAAGCCCCACAACCACAGATCTACCTAAAAGAAAGTCCTGACACAGAGAAAAGCAGGAATGAGCCTACAGAGGAAAAGGGAATGAAAGAGAGCTGCTTCTCTCTTTTTCTCTTTTGTTTGTTCAATAGTTACATAATTTCCAATACATTCACATGCTTAAAGTACACAAAAAAGTATACAGTGAAAAGCCTCCCGTGTCTGTAGCCATCCATGTGCCCAGTTTTTGCCTCACCCCCTTTAGTAGCCCCTCATTACTTTTCCATCTATTCTTAGAGAGTTTCTTTATGGAAAAATAAGCAAATAATATATTCTTTTTATTCTGGGGCTCCTGGGTGGCTCAGTTAGTTAAGCGTCCGACTTTTGTTTTCGGCTCAGGTTATGATCTCAGGATGCTGAGATCAAGCCCCATGTTGGGCTCTGTGCTCAGTGGGGAGTCTGCTTGAAGATTCTCTCCCTCTGCCCCTCCCCCCAATAAATAAATCTTTAAAAACCCCAAAATATATACTTTTTTAAAAAAGTTTTATTTATTTGAGAGAAAGCGTGAGGGAGAGAGACCATGAGTGGAGTTGGGGGAGGGGAGGGGGGGAAGAGGGAGAGGGAGAAGCAGACTTCCAGCTGAGCAGGGATCCAGGCTTGGGGCTCGATCCCAGAACCCTGACATCATGGCCTGAGCTGAAGGCAGACACTTAACTGACTGAGCCACCCAGGCGCCCCCAAAATATATACTCCTTATTCTTCACCCTTTAAAAAAATTTGGCCTATTATATATACATTTGGGTACCTTGCTTTTTTTTAAACAATATCTTAAATAATTTTCTGTATCAGTACATGAAGAGTTTCCTTATTCTTTTTTATAGCGGCACATTTTCCATTGTATGACTGGACAATACTTGGTTCAACAGTTACCTATTGATGAGCACTTAAGTTGTTTCCTATCTATTGTTGTTACAAACAATGCTGCAGTGAAAAATCTGGTCGTACATTATTTTATATGGGCGCAAGTATTTGTAGGATAAATTCTCCAAAGTGGAACAACTGGCACAAAATACAGGTGCATTTGTAATTTTGGAAAATATTGTCAAATTGCTCTCCAAAGTGGGGATGAGGAGATTGGAGCAGGGGAGAGGATGGAAAACATTACAGTGAGGTCACACTCCTTTGGCTAAAACTCACCACTATTTCTGTCTACAAGATAAAGTTTGGTTCCTTCCCCTGGCACATGCAAGATCTTAAAAACATGGCCACACTTTAACTTCCTAACTTCACTTCCCGCCATTCCTTGAACTACTCGTGGTTTCCCAACTATGCCTTGATCTTTCTTTCTTTGAAGAGCTAATTCAGCTATATGCTGGTTTTCTCTGATTTATTCTCTACCCATCCTCCGAGAGCCCTTAGCACTCTCTCTGGGCCTCTGTTAGAACACTTCTCACGCGGTCTTGTCATTTAGCATTTTCTCTAAGAGCCCAACAGACAAGTGAATGAACGGGATGAAAGCATGAATGGCCAGGTGGCCATCGGAATGTAAGGAACTGCCTGTTCTACATGGGAACAAGAATGGCTAGAAGTACACTG
Source organism: Enhydra lutris kenyoni (assembly GCF_002288905.1). NCBI lineage: Eukaryota > Metazoa > Chordata > Mammalia > Carnivora > Mustelidae > Enhydra > Enhydra lutris. Next base: position 27,819,648 of record NW_019154123.1, read on the forward strand.
TGGGACAAAGGACAGGAATGTTCTGACTTTGGCTCTAACTACCACCCCTCTTAGCTCTCTTATTTCTTTCCTTAGGACCAAATCTTTGCGGTGTTTACTTTCCTAAATCTTAAAGTGATAAAAATACACTCATCTCCCTTCTCTTCCCTCAGCTGCTTTGCAACTGTTCATGTGTTGTTTTGTCCAGCAGCCATTATCAGGGAACGTAACATTCCAAATGCCCTTTACTCACCTTATTATTAAACAGCCAGCCTTTCCTTGCCAGGGACTAAACTGGGAGACAGGATGATATTTAAATGCCCTAAAAACACCCTAGGGATTTAAAAAGCTTCATGTCTACACGTTAAGCTGAGAGAATGATAAAGCCACATGAAAAACTACTGAAGCTGTTAAATGTCCAAACGTTTTCCACCTAGAGATAGAAAAATAGCTCATAGTACAAAATCTTACTTGTTCTAAGAAGCGTAGTTTATTGTTACAAAGTAGTTGTGATTCACACGAAGTCAAAGTCTGATTCCCAGCAAGTTCTCAAGCTTCTCTTCTCAACATTTAATTTAGACTTCTTGAGATCTGCATAGGCTAAGCTCAAGAACACTGTTTAAAAGGTGTGGGGAACACCAGACCAGCAACCAACCAACCAACCAACCAACCATCCATCCATCCATCCATCCATCCATCATGCTGGACGTGGAGCCTGCTGGAGACTCTCTCTTTCCCTCTGCCCCTCACCGCCCACCCCCAACCCCACTCTCTCTCTCTCTCTCAAAAAAAAAAAAAGTATGGAAATAGAAAAGAGCTAGTTTACAATGGAGAAACCTAGCCAACACTACCTTAACTAAGTGATTGAGGTTAATACCACCAGTGACATCATATGGATATTATGCATTCTGGATATAATGTGAGGGGAAGGGCATATCACTTCTACGGTGTTCTTTCCAACAACCCATAACCTCAATCTAGTCATGAGGGAAACATAAGACAAAGCCGATTTTGAATTCTACAAAATAGCTGACCTATACTCCTCAAAACTGGCAAGGTCAGGAAAAACAAGACTGAGAAACTGCTGCACACCAAAAGAGCCTAAGGAGACATGATTAAATACGGTGTTATATCCTGAATTAGATCCTGGAACAGGAAAAGGACATTAGCAGTAAAACTGGTTAAATCTGAGTAAAATCTGAAGTTTGATTAAATGTAATGTAAAAATGTTGGTTTCTTAGTGTTAAAAAATGTAAGATGATAACATTAGCGAAAACAGAAATTTTCAAGAACTCTCACACTATCTTTGAAACCTTTCTGTAAGTCTAAAATTATTCAAAAATAAATTCATATATAAAAAATATATAAGGAGTGCACTTGTGATGAGGCAGGTGTTGTATGGAAGTATTGAATCACTAAATTGTACACGTGAAACAAATATTACACTGTATGTTAACTAACTGGAATTTGAATAAAATTAAAAAAAATATATGTCATTATTACAACTATGAAAAAATATCCCTGGAAAGGAAAAATACATAAAGGAAGAGAAGGAAAGAAATTTAAAAAAATACTAAAATAAATGAGTTTCTATTGAAATGATGGGATTATGCAGTAATTTTTTTTCCCTCTTTGTGTACATATTGAAATATTTGCAAAGTGGTCATTTTATGTTTTAGGATGTAAAGAGCTAATTTTGGTTTGGTTTGGTTTGATTTTAAGGAAAAAAATTCTTTCCCATGAAATGCAGAGGGAATGTACAAAAAGTATATAGATATTAAAGGACAGTGAAGACAGCTATTGCTTTAAAATACTACCTAAACATTCTTTAGCACAAGATAAGGTGACCCAAATTGGCCCAGAAAATATCCAGGCCTCCTCCCTTCTTGATCTTCCAGTCTTTTGACCAGTCCCTCTGAGAACTGGTGTCTCTCTCTAGGCTTTCTGACCCGAGAGCACACCAGGAAGAGGACACCTTGGAGTTTCCAAAAATGATTTGCACATCCAGACTTAGAAATCTTGGTTTCTATCCTTAATAGTTTGTAGGGTCCCCATCATTACCTTAATCCTGGAGGAACTTTGGCTTCTGGGTTCGTTCCAACTAATTATGGTCCCTGTGAAGGCTGGGACAGGATGAGGTAGGGGCAGAGACAGGACTAGTGGGATGCAAGAGAAGTTCCCCTTACTGCCAAGTTTTAGAGTGGAAGGCCCAGGCAATTTCATCTAACCAGTTTTCCACAGACTTCTCAGATTCTAGCTATTTCAGACTACAAACAGCACTATTTGACTCTGGCATGGGGCTCTCATCGTAAGCAGAAACTAATATGGGCAGAAACTACTCCTTCATTTGCACTTACTTGCCCTTACTATGCCCCCTTTGGACTCAAACAGAAGTAAAATCTTAACACTCAGGATGAAGAGTTTACCAGTCAAACAAATATTTATGCAGTCTGCATTCTTTCCACAACGTACCAGTCAACTCAGGAGCCCCAGAGAAAGACTAGACAGAGCAAGGCTTCTTTTTAATCCTTAGTGAATATCTTTCCCCACAAAAACCTTACCAGATTTTTGTTTTTAACCCTCTGACCAAGGGGTGGGTACCTGAATCAATCTGGATTGCCTGAATGCTTTCCCTAGACTATGAACCTTAACAAGTTAACCAAAGACCAAAAAAATGGATGGGCACTTATGCAGTCTAGCATGACCATGAGACTGTCTGCCTGACTCTCAGATTCTGGGCTGCCAGGTTCTTATCCTGTTCTGAGTCTAGTTCTTTAGCCTTCCCTACAAATCTTTTTAGTATATTTCTTTGTTTCTTAAATTAGCAGGAATAGGCTTCTGTTTCTGACCAAGAATCCTGGTATTGTCAATGAACAGGTGAGAGAGAAGGCAATGATTGGAATAATCCACAAATTATGCAATCAAATACTGACTTTGATTTAAACTGTTCCAAATTGAAGATGGTGGAGAAGTAGCAGGCTGAGACGACATCAGGTAGCAGGAGATCAGCTAGACAGCTTATCAAACCATTCAGAACACCTACAAATCCAACAGGAGATCGAAGAGAAGAAGAGCAACAATTCTAGAAACAGAAAATCGACCACTTTCTGAAAGGTAGGAACAGCAGAGAAGTGAATCCAAAGCAACGGGAAGATAGACTGTGGCGGGGAGGCGGCTCCTGGCAAGTGGCAGAACAACGGAGAACTTTTAAAAGTCTGCTCCACTGAGGGACATCGCTCCAGAGGCTAAACCGGGGTGAAGCCCACGCGGGGTCAGTGTGGCCCCAGGTCCCACGGGGTCACAGAAGGATCAGGGGTGTCTGAGTGTCACAGAGCTCACAGGTATTAGAGTGAGGAAGCCGGCTACAGAGACAGAGCCGAGGAGTGAGCTCTCAACTTGGGGGTACCTTGAGCCGTAATTCGTGGCACAGGCCACTGCTCTGTGAGTGGAGACCCCGGGGAGACCCCAACCTGGAAGAGCTCAGGTATCTGTGGGGTTTGGAGACTCCAGGCGGGGCCATGTGCCAGAGACAGAGATGCTTGGTCACAGGCTGGGTGAGCTCGGAGAGCGGCCAGAGGCCAGGGAGAGAGGAGTGATTGAGCGCTTTTCTCTGAGGGCGCACTGAAGAGTGGGGCCCCGAGCTCTCGGCTCCTCTGGGCCAGAGATTGGGAGGCCGCCATTTTCATTCCCGTCCTCTGGAACTCTACGGAAAGAGTTCAGGGAACAAAAGCTCCTGAAAGCTTAGCCCAGCCCCTGATAAGGGTGAGCAAAGACACTTGAGAATCACTACAACAGGCCCCTCCCCAAGAAGATCAACAAGAAATCCAGCCAAGACCAAGTTCACTTACCAAGGAGAACAGCGGAATTCCAGAGGAGGAGAAAGCAAAGCATGGAATTCATGGCTTTCTCCCCATGATTCCTCAGTCTTGCAGTTAATTAATTAATTTTATTTTTTTTCTGCTAATTTTTTTTAACTTTTACCCTTTCCTCTTTTAACGTTTTTAAATTAGTTTATCTTAACAATACCTTTCATAAAAAAATAATCTTTTTTGAACCTTCATTATTATAGTCATATTTTATCCTTCATTGTATCTAACTTTATTTTTTGTATACACATAGGTTTTTTCTTCTAAAAAATTTGGGGTACAATTTCTTCTAATAGATCAAAATATACCCTAAATCTAGCTCTGGGCTTGTTCTAATCTCCAGCCTGAGTAAATTCTCTCCACTTTCTTTTTCTTTATTCTCCCAACCAACTTACTTTATCAACTCCCTCTTTAGAAATTAAAAAAAATTTTTTTTCATCTTTATAGGCATATTCCATCCCTTCATTGTGTTTACCCTTATAAATGTTTTTCATTCTTTAAAATTTTGGGAGGTAGTTTCTTCTAAGAGACCAAAATACTCACAAAATTAAGTGGGTGGCCCTGTTCTAGTCACCAGTCTTTTATATATATATATATATTATATATAACATATATAATATATAAAAGTATATATTTTATATTTTATATATTTTATTTTTTTATATGTATTTTATATATTTTATATATAAAATATATATTTCTTTTTTATATTTTTTCTTTATTTGTTTTCTTTTTCTAATTTTTTTTTCTGAACTTCTTTTTATCCCCTTTCTCCCCACCATGATTTGGGATCTCTTCTGATTTGGATAAAGCACATTTTCCTGGGGTCTTTGCCACCCTTTTAGTATTTTATTTGCTCCTTCATATATTCTTATCTGGACAAAATGACAAGGCAGAAAAACCCACCACAAAAAAAAAAAAGAAAGAAAAAAGAAAAGGAGGCAGTACCAAAGGCTAGAAATCTAATCAATACGGACATTAGTAATATCTAGAGTTCAGAATGACGATTCTCAAGGTTCTAGCCTGGCTTGAAAAAGGCATGGAAGATATTAGAGAAACGCTCTCCGGAGAGATAAAAGCCCTTTCTGGAGAAATAAAAGAACTAAAATCTAACCAAGTTGAAATTAAAAAAGCTATTAATGAGGTGCAATCAAAAATGGAGGCTCCTACTGCTAGGATAAATGAGGCAGAAGAAAGAATTAGTGATATAGAAGACCAAATGACAGAGAATAAAGAAGCTGAGCAAAAGAGAGATAAATACAGGACCATGAGGGGAGAATTCGAGAGATAAGTGACACCATAAGACAAAACAACATTAGAATAATTGGGATTCCAGAAGAAGAAGAAAGAGAGAGGGGAACAGAAGGTATATTGGAGAGAATTATTGTAGAGAATTTCCCTAATATGGCAAAGGGAACAAGCATCAAAATCCAGGAGGTGCAGAGAAACCCCCCTCAAAATCAATAAGAATCCACACCCCGTCACCTAATAGTAAAATTTACAAGTCTTAGTGACAAAGAGAAGATCCTGAAAGCAGCCCGGGAAAAGAAGTCTGTAACGTACAATGGTAAAAATATTAGATTGGCAGCGGACTTATCCACAGAGACCTGGCAGGCCAGAAAGAGCTGGCATGATATATTCAGAGCACTAAACAAGAAAAACATGCAGCCAAGAATACTATATCCAGCTAGGCTATCATTGAAAATAGAAGGAGAGATAAAAAGCTTCCAGGACAAACAAAAACTGAAAGAATTTGCAAACACCAAACCAGCTCTATAGGAAATATTGAAAGGGGTCTCTTGGGTCCCCCAAAATTGGGTACCCCAATAATGGGTCCGTGATTAAAGGAGTGAGACTGATACAAAGCGAAGGTCAAGCAAAGCTTTATTTCACGCCAAGCATCAGGAATCAGACCGACCATCACACAGACCGGTCGGGGCCGCCCCTACAGAAAGGACAACCCCTCCCTGCTTTCCAGACTAATTTTTATAGAGCAAAGGCCATGTGGTTGGGCCTGGCCACGCACAGGTGGCCAATGAGATTGTAACACACAGAGAAAGCTGCACTGTCATGCTAGGTGACCAATTGAATTACAATTTACCCTAGTAGACATTTGATTTAGCCTATCACACCTTGGTTAGGATTGGCGCCAAAAGGCTCCCAAAGGGTGGGGGCCCATACTCCTTGGTAGCTAGGAGACAGTATGCACCCCCACTGATTGAATACCTCCACCTGGCCTGACCACCCTTGTACTTGGACTTTGTTACCTGGGACTGGTTTCCGGGACTTGTTTTTTTGTTTTTGTTTTTGTTTTTCTAATTTTATTTATTTATGTGCCAGACAGAGATCACAAGTAAGCAGAGAGACAGGCAGAGAGAGAGGAAAGGAAGCAGGCTCCCTGCTGGGCAGAGAGCCTGATGTGGGGCTCGATCCCAGGATCCTGGGATCATGACCTGAGCCAAAGGCAGAGGCTTTAACCCACCGAACCACCCAGGCGCCCCATCCGGGACTTGTTTTTAAGTAAGTTCCCCTGGCGGGGGGCAAGGTCAATTTAAGTTTTACAACAAAATGGCAGTTCAACTGGGGTGGGGCCGCTCTGGTAAAATAGGCCCTTACAGGGTCCTCTAAGCAAAGAGAGACCCTTAAAGTAGTAGACCAGAAAGGAACAGAGACAATATACAGTAACAGTCACCTTAATTCATACAATGGCACTAAATTCATATCTCTCAATAGTTACCCTGAATGTAAATGGGCTAAATGCCCCAATCAAAAGACACAGGGTATCAGAATGGATAAAAAAAAAAAACAAAACCATCAATATGCTGCCTACAAGAAACTCATTTTAGACCCGAAGACATCTCCAGATTTAAAGTGAGGGGGTGAAAAACAATTTACCATGCTAATGGACATCAGAAGAAGCTGGGGTGGCAGTCCTTATATCAGATCAATTAGATTTTAAGCCAAAGACTATAATAAGAGATGAGGAAGGACACTATATCATACTCAAAGAGTCCGTCCAACAAGAATATATAACAATTTTAAATATTTATGCCCCTAACGTGGGAGCAGCCCACTATATAAACCAATTAATAACAAAATCAAAGAAACACATCGACAATAATACAATCATAGTAGGGGACTTTAACACTCCCCTCACTGAAGTGGACAGATCATCCAAGCAAAAGATCAACAAGGAAATAAAGGCTTTAAATGACACACTGGACCAGATGGACATCACAGATATATTCAGAACATTCCATCCCAAAGCAACAGAATACTCATTCTTCTCTAATGCACATGGAACATTTGCCAGAATAGATCACATCCTGGGTCATAAATCAGGTCTCAACTGGTATCAAAAGATTGGGATCATTCCCTGCATATTTTTAGACCACAATGCTCTGAAGCTAGAACTCAATCACAAGAGGAAATTTGGAAAGAACCCAAATACATGGAGACTAAGGAGCATCCTTCTAAAGAATGAATGGGTCAACCAGGAAATTAAAGAAGAATTGAAAAAATTCATGGAAACAAATGATAATGAAAACACAACAGTTCAAAATCTGTGGGACACAGCAAAGGCAGTCCTGAGAGGGAAATATATAGCAATACAAGCCTTTCTCAAGAAACAAGAAAGGTCTCAATAAACTGTCCCAAATCATGCCATGTTTATAAAGTTATAAACAAAGGACTGTTCCTGTCCTTTAGGAACATAAAGTTTCGTTATAAAATAGGACTACAGAGGGGCATCTGGTTGGCTCAGTCCATAAGTGTCTGCCTTCAGCTCAAGTCATGATCTCAGGGTCCCACTCAGCAGGAAGCTGGCTTCTTCCTCTCCCACTCCCCAGGCTTATGTTCCCTCTCTCACTGTCTCTCTATGTCAATTAAATAAATAAAATCTTAAAAAAAATAGGACTGCACAAATGAAACCATTGGATATGGAATATTTACTATGTCTTGAGCACTCTGCTGAGTTCTTTATATTTATGACCCATTTCGTCCTCCCAACAACCCTATAAAGTCAATACCATCAGCGTTTCCATTGCGAGAAGCAATCAAGGCACAAAGAGTTTAAGTAACCTGCTCAGAGTGACACTGTTAGCAAACAGTGGAGATGGAGCCCAAATACAGGCAGCCTGGCTTCATAAACCGCACTCTTCACCACTCCCTTACATTGCAATGAATGATCATGATGGAGTTCTGGAAGGTCAGAAAAGGGGAGATGAATGTGGCCAGAGTGACTGGGGAGGCCTCGAGGACTTCTTGGTTCTGGAGCTGACTCCCTTAGACTGAGTGGGATTTCATGTTAAGAGGAGAGGGAAGAGCCTCTTGGGGAAGAGAGGAGTCAGTGCAGCAGGAGCGAAAACACAGAGCTGGGACTAAAAATAGCCTTTAGACAACTAGGAAAGTACAGAGAGAGGTTCCTTTGTTAATTGTTCAAGGAACAGTTGGATAATGATGGGAGGGGGTCAGATCATCAATGATCTTGAATGACCTGTAAACCGTTAGGACTTTACCCTGCAGCATTTATAGGGAGTGACAGCAAACAACTTTTTTTTATGATAGAAAATTGCAAACATGCACAAAGATATTGAGAGTAGTATACTAAACCCGTGTCTACCTGTTATCCAGATTTAGCAATTGTCAAGTTACAACTGTATTTCATCTATATCCCTAACCACTACTCCTACCAAGGTTATTTTGAAGCAAATCTCAGACATCATATTACTTCATCTGTACATATTTCAGTGTTATGTAGAAAATTCCAAGAAATCTATTTTTTAAACCCTGTTAGAAATAATAAGTGAGTTAGTTTAGGGGCCCTGGGTGGCTCAGTTGGTTAAGTGTCTGCCTTTGGCTCAGGTCATCTTCCCAGGGTCCTGGGATTGAGCCCCACATCGGGCTTCCTGCTCAACGGGGAGCCTGCTTCTCCCTCCCCCTGCTCTTTTTCGCTCTCTCTCTCTCCCCTTCTCAAATAAAATTTAAAAAAATAAAAAAAAGAAAAGTAGTAATAAGTGAGTTTAGCAATATTGCAGGATATAAAGTAATCATACAAAACCCAATTGCCTTTCTATATTCTAGCAATGAACATGAAAATTATAAATTTATAATCACTAAAAAAAAAAAAAACACTTACGTGTAGATCAAACAAAATATGTACAGGATTGGGGTGCCTGGGTGGCTCAGTCATTAAGCATCTGCCTTTGGCTCAGGTCATGATCCCAGGGTCCTGGGATCAAGCCCCACATCGGGTTCCCTCTCCCACTCCCCTTGCTTGTGTCCCCTCTCTTGCTGTGTCTATAAATGTTTACAAATAAATAAATTCTTTAAAAATATATACAGGATTTTTAAGCTGCAAGTACAAATTGCTGATGAAAGAAAGATCTAGATGAATGGAAAGATAGATTATGTTTGTGGATTGGAAGACTCAACATTGTGAAGATGTCAGTTCTCTCCAAATTTATACACAGATCTGAGGCAACTCCTATCAAAACACCAGCAAGATTTTTTGTCTATATGCACAAGACTATACTAAATTTTATATGAAAAGACAGAGAATTATACTAAATTTTATATGAAAAGACAAGAATAACTAAAATAATTTTGAAAAAGAATAAAGTGGGAATCAGTCTGTCAATTTCAAGACATTATGTAGCTATAGTAATCAAGGACTGTGTGGTATTGGTGGAGGGACAGACACATAGATTAATGGAACAGAATAGAGAACCCAGAAATAGACCCACACAATTCTGCCTACCTGATTTTTGACAAAGATGCCAAAGCAATTCAATAGAAGAAAGATAGTCTTTACATAAATGGTGCTGAAGCAATTGGAAATCCATAGGCAAAAAAAAAAAAAAAAAATGAACCTTGACTTCACACCTATACAAAAATTAATTCAAAATAGATCACATACTTAAATGTCAAATTATAAAACTTTTAGGAAAAAAAAATCTCAGGATCTCTGGTTAGGCACAGAATTCTTATATTTGACACCAAAAACATGATTTATAAAGGGAAAAACTGATAAATTGGACTTCATCAAAATAAAAACTTTTGATCTGCAAAAGACCTTGTTCAAAAGGATGAAAAAGCAAAGCTGCAAATCGGGAGAAAATATTTGCAAACCACACATCGGACAAAGAGCTACTATCTAGAAAGTACTCTCAAAACTCCACAGTAAATGTTGTCTGTCCATTACATCTCCATGGCAAAAGAATTAAAGAAAAAACTCAACATAATAAAATAAACAATCCAATTAGAATATAAACAAAAGATAAGAAGAAACATTTCACTGGAAAAGGTATACAGATGACAAAAATAAGCACATGGAAAGATAGCGATATAATTAATCATTAGGGAAATGAAAATTTAAGCCACAAGATATCACTGCATATCTATCAGAATCACTAAAATAGAAAATAGTAAAAATTCTAAAGGTTGGCAAGGATGCAAAGAAGCTATCACTCATTCATTGCTGGTAGGAATATAAAATAGTATAGCCAATCTGGAAAACATTTTGTCAGTTTCTTGCAAGACGAAATGTGCAACTCTTATACAACCCACCAATTTCAAACTTGCACATTTATCCCAAAGAAGCAAAAGCATATATTCACCCCAAAACATGTGCATGAATGCTGATGGTGACATTATTAGTCAAAAACTGCAAACAACCCAGACCTCCTTCTATAGCAGAATGGTAAAACAAACTATACTATTATCAATATTTCAGAATACTACTTAGAATTAAAAGGAATACATTACTGATACACACAACAACTGGATGAATCTCCAGAGAATTATTATGCTGAGGGAAAAAAGCCAATCCCAGGAGCGCCTAGGTGGCTCTGTTGGTTGAACAACCAACTCTTGATTTCAGCTCAGGTCATGATCTCGGGGTCCTGGGATCAAGCTCTGTGGGGGTCCCTCCTCAAGGGTGAGTCTGCTCAAGTATTCTCTCTATCCCTCTGCCCCTCCTCCTCAACGCATGCTCTTTCTTTCTAAAATAAATAAATAAATCTTTAAAAGAAAATAAAGAAAAAAAGTCAATCTCCAAAGGTTACATTCTACAGGATTCCATTTATATAACGTTCTTGAAAATGACAAAATTATAGAAATGGAGAACAGATTAGTGGTTGCCAGGAGGTTAAGGAGAGGTGGGGGTAGGAGGGAAGTGAACGTGGCTATAAAAGGACATGCAAGATCTTTGCCATGGCAATGCTCAGTTAATATCCTGTTTGTGCTATTGTATTAAAATTTTCACGAGATGTTATCCTTGAGGAAACTAGGTAAAAGTATGTGGACTGTCTCTGTATTCTTTCTTAACAATTGCATGTGCATCTATAGTAATCTCAAAATAAAAAATTTAATTGAAGAAAATTAATATTATAAATGATTATGAGAAAGAATCAGCAGATGCAGTGGGAAAATTCGTACCCCAGCTATGGAGAATAGAGCAATATGAAAGATAATTCAAAATTCTGTGTAAAGAACCAAAATTAGCCAAGGAAATTCTAATAAGTTTGCTGTAACAGATATCAAAATGTATTCTAAACTTATCATGGGGCACCTGGGTGGCTCAGTGGATTAAAGCCTCTGCCTTCAGCTCAGGTCGTGAAGCCCCACATTCGACTCTCTGCTCAGCAGGGAGTCTGCTTCCCTGCCCCCCTGCCTGCCTCTCTGCCTACTTGTGATTTCTCCCTGTCAAATAAATAAATAAAATCTTAAAAAAAAATAAACCTATTGTAATTAAGATACTGTGGCACTTGTACAGAGAAAGACAGACAAATTAGAACAATGAAACAAAATGGAAAGTTCATAAATGGATCCATACATGTAAGGAAATTTGATATATGACAAAGGTGGTATCACAAATCAATGGGAAAGGGATGCATTTTTTGGTACATGACTGTGTCATGCTGGTTACCCATATGAAAAAAATTATTTTAGATCCATACCTCAAATCAACACTAAAGTTAATTCTAGATAGATTAAGGACTTAAATTTGGAAAATAAAATTTTAATACTGGTGTGGCTTAAACTGTGTCCCCCAGAAAGGTATTCGAGCTCAAGTCCTAACCCCTGGTATCTATGAATATGATCTTTTTGAGAACAGGGTCTTTGCAGATACAGTCCAATCGAGTTTGCACTAGAGTGGAGTGGGCCCTAAGTCCAATATAACAGATATCCTTAGGAGAAGAAGAGTCAGAGACCCACCAGGAGAACCCCATGTGACAGCAGAAGCAGAAACTGGAATGATGAACCTATAAACCATGGAAGGCCAGGGACGGCCACCAACCAGGAAGAGGCAAAGAAGGATCTTTCCCTAGAAACTAGAGACAGTTTGGCCTTCTCAGGACCTGATTTCAGACTGGAACTTCCAGAACTGAGAGAACACAGTTTTCTTGTTCTCAGCCATCCAACTTTGTGGTAATTTGTTACAGCAGCTTTAGGTAATGAATACAAATACTTTTATTTATTTATTTATTTTAAATATTCTTTTTTTAAAAGATTTTATTTATTTATTTATTTATTTATTTATTTGAGAGAGAGAGAAAGACAGGTAGTGACAGAGACAGCAATAGAGAGCACAAGGGCGGGGAGGAGAGGGAGAAGCAAGCTCCCCACTGAGCAGGGAGCCCGACATGGAGCTTGATCCCAGGGCCCTGGGATCATGATCCCAGCCAAAGGCAGACACTTAAATGACTGAGCCAACCAGGCACCCCTACAAATACTTTAGTAGAAAGCCCAGTTTTACTTAGAAAATTAGAGGTAAAGAAAGATTTTATTTTCACTAAGAACAACTTTAATAATGCACATAAAAGTAAAAGTTTTCATCTTACAGATTTTCTGCACTCCAAAAATACAATAGCTTGGAAAAGAACGTTGAGAAAATAAAAGCCAGTGTAAAAAGATGGATTGAAACAACTAAAACCGTACAGGTTTTTATAACCGATTTTATATTTTTCTTACTGTATCATCAATGTCAGAAGTCTGTTCCTTCAGCTGGCTCCGTTGCTCGGGGTTTAAAGAAATACCTTTTCTTCCAGGTTCCATTTCACCTTCTGGATCCATCCAATATCCTCTCCTATCCATCAGGACTCTCCCTCTAAAGTCCCGAATGCTGACGTCCCTCATTTCCCCCAACTGGAAGCATGCTTGCATTGCCATTGCTGTTGCTCTGCTCAGGGGCCGACAGGGTTCTTGAAGTTTCACCAATCTCTTTCTTCTTCACAGGTTTTTCTGGAACTCGCTTTTTCCTCTTTAACTTTTTGTCTACCTCACCGTCATAACGGCTCTCAGAATAGCTTGAAGGAACAGGGTCCCTTTGATCGAGGCACTGCCCCACTCTTGCCTCCAAGGGGCCTTCTGCTCGCTTGCCCCTGATGGAGAACCCAAAGAGATGGAAGCCTTCAAGACAAAGATTTCTTAAAACAACTCGCAGAAACCACAAGCCACAAAAGAAAAGACTGATAGATTGGCCTTCAATTAAAACATAAAGCTTCTGCATGGCAAAGAAACAAGAGGAAAAGGCAAGCCAGACACAGGGAGGAAGATATTCACAAGACCTATAACCTGCTGAGGGCTAGTAACTGGAATTTATAGAAGAGTTTCTTATCCTCAGTAAGAAAAAGATAACCTTATATACGCTCATGAAAACAAAGTGATAGAAATGAGCAAAGGCTACAGATAGACAATTTGAAGAAGAGACACCTCGTTGGTCAGTAATCTCAAACTTGGTAGTAGTCATGGGAATGCAAATTAAGGCTAGAATTAGTTGCGATGTCACACGCATCGAATTGCAGGGAGGGGAAGTGAGATTATCAAGTGTTGATGACAATACAGAGAAGAGCAACAAGAAATCCTTTGGCACTGCCTGTGGGAGATAGAGCCCTGTAACCACTTGGAAGATCTTTGATTGCATTTAGGTATTGAAGATGTGTACCCTCTAAGACTGAACAATTCCATTTCTAGATGGTGGAGGAGGGGAAATGTCTAGGAACGTTTATAGCATCATTCCTTATAGTTATGGAAAACTGGAACCAGACTAAATGTCTATCAATAACAGAATGGCTAAATGTTGAAAACTCATAATGCAGTGTCATGTGGGTGGCTCAGTCAGTCTGACTCTTGGTTTTGGCTGAGGTCGTGATAATGGGTTCATGAGATCAAGTCCCGTGTTGGGCTCTGTGCTTGGCATGAGTCTGTTGGAGATGCTCTCTCTCCGTCTCCCTTTGCCCCTCCCCCCTGCTCGCTCTCTCTCTAAAATAAATAAAATCTTTAAAAAATAATACCCTCATAATGCAATAGATTTTATTGTGATAACATATACATAACAAAAAATTCCATTTTATTTATTATGTTTTAATTGAAATATGTTGGCATACAATATCATGTTGGTTTCAAGCCTATGACATAATGATTCAACATGTATATACATGACAAAATGCTCACCACAATTAAGTTTAGTCACCATCTGTCGCCTTCAACGCATTTGACTATATTCCCTGTGCTAAGTATATTCATGTTGTTCTGGAGCCTTCATCACTATCCATTCCTGGAACTTTGTCATCACACCATACTGAAACCCTGTACACATTAAACAGTAGCTCTCTGTTCCCTTGTCCCCCAGCCCATCATAACTGTGGCTCTACCTTCTTTCTCATTAATTTGACCATTCCTTTTACCTCATGTAAGTGGAGTCATACAGTATTTGTTTTTTGGTATGTGGTTATTTCACGTAGCACATCTTCTTTTTCTTTTAGTTGTCATATCTTTTATTTTATTTTTTATTTAAATTCATGTAATTAACATATAGTGTGTTATTAGTTTCAGAAGTAGAGTTCAGTGATTCTTTAGTTGCATCTAACACCTGGTACTTGTTATATCACATGCCCTCCTTAATGCCCATCACTCAGTTACCCCATCCCTCTACCCCCTGACCCCCCAGCAACCCTCAGTTTGTTTTCTATGATTAAGAGTCTTTTATGGTTTGTATCCCTCTCTGGTTTTGTCTTGTTTTATTTTTTTCTTCTCTTCCTCCATGATCCAGTTTTGTTTCTTAAATCCCGTACATGAGTGAAATCATATAATTGTCTTCTCTGATTGACTTATTTTGCTTAGCGTGATATCCTCTAGTCTCATCCATGTCATTGCAAATGGAGAGATTTCTTATTTTTGATAGCTGAGTAATATTCCATTGTGTATATATACACCACACCATCTTTATCCATTCATCTGTTGATGGACATCTAAGTTCTTTCCATAGTTTGGCTATTGTGGACATTGCTGCTATAAACGTTCAGGTGCATGTGCTCCTTCGGATCACTACATTTGTATCTTTAGGGTAAATACCCAGTAGTGTGATTGCTGGGTCATAGGGTAGCTCTATTTTCAACTTTTTGAGGAGCCTCCATACTCTTTTCCAGAGTGGCTGCACCATTTTGCATTCCCACCAACAGCGTAGAAGGATTCCCTTCTCTGCATCCTTGCCAACATCTGTCATTTCCTGACTTCTTAATTTTAGCCATTCTGACTGGTGTGAGGTGGTATCTCACTGTGGTTTTGATTTGTACTTTCCTGATAGCGTGATGTTTTCAAGGTCCTTCCATGTCGTACTATGTATCAGAATTTCCATCCTTTTTAAGACTGATCCACTGTGTGCAACTAGCACATTTTGTTTATCCAGTCATTATTGATGAATATTTGGCTATTGTGAATGATGCTGTTGTGAGCATTATTGTACAAATATCTGTTTGAGTCCCTGCCTTCCATTCTTTTGGTATAGACTTAAAAGTGAAATTGTATCATATGGTAATTCTATTTTTATTTTTTGAAAAACCACAGTACTGTTTTGTACCGTGGCTGTACTATTTTACATTCCTCTCATAATGCCATTCTGTAAAGTAATTGAAATGAATGATAAGAATTAATTATATCACATGAATTCTTCTACACACGTCATTCCCTCTGCTTAGAATGTTCTCCCTTTCTGTTCAGAGCTCCACCTGGATAAATCCTACTCGTCTTCTGAGTTTTGGGATAAGCAGTATCCTAAGGAAGTCTTTGCAGCACCCTCCCTTCCACCCCTACTTCCCAGGCCCCCGTTAGATCCTCCTCCTCAGCTTCTCCCTCTCACGGTAATGTTGTGTTGTAATTGCCCATTCGTGTGTCTCTTACCACTAGGCCGCTGAAGCTTCTTGAAGGCAGACCGTGTCTGTCTTGTTCATTGTTGGATCCTCAGAGTCAGCAGAGTATAGGTGTTTAAACAGTACTATTAAATCAACTGATGAGTTTTAAGAATATGACAAAGTGACAGAAAGCATTTAGAGTCCTGAGAACTCTTGAGACTTTCTGTGTCTCCTGCAGCAACTATTCGGAGGCTGGTAGAAAGGGAAGGGGTATTCTCCATTTCCCAGCGTCCAGAATCTCTAAGATGGAAGGAACTTCTGCCGGTCATTGTATCTGGCCTCCTACCAGGGCCAGTCTCCACCAGACTTTCCCTTGCAGCCTGGTTTGAGCACTTCTAAAGATGATGACTACATGGTTATGCTTTCAGTTACGTGTCACAGAAACCCCAGCTAAGAGTGACCAACAAATGGAGATTTGTCGTCCTCAAATACCAAGAAGCCCTGACTCTGGCTCAGGGTTATCTTGGGGGCCCAGGTTTCTTCCATCCACAACATGTTGCCTTTTCATCCTGGTGCAACTGTTGTCTCATGACTGAGCAATGACCTCACATGACACTGGGGACAGGCGGAAGCGAGAGGGGGAGCGCCAGCAAGTTCCCTTGTCCCTTTTGTAAGAAAGCTAAGCTCCGGAAGTTCTCCAGCATATTTCCGTCTCCATCTACGTCTTACTGGCCAGAACTAGATCACTGATGACCAAGGGAAGGGAGGTTTGGAAAGCAAGATGTAAATGTTCCTGTCCCTATAGTGGAAGGTGACAGGGTGTGGTCAGGAGTGGCTACTGAGTCTGTCTTAGGCACTCACAGGCTCTTACAGCAGATCTGGGCCACTTGCAAGGAATCAACAGACCCTTGGTTGGGCCAACGATAGTGACAGGCTCCAGACTTCAGTAAGGCCTTCCCAGCAGGCCTATTGGGTCACCTTACTTTTCTCATCTTCCTGCGGTAGACAGTCCCCGTGAATGTCTATCCCTCAACCTTCTCCTGTTCTTTTTTGTTCTGTTTTGTTTTTGAGAGAGAGAGAGAAAGGGAGGGAGTACTCGAATGGGGGAAGGGCCGAGAGAGAGGGACAGAGAGAATCCCAAGACGACTCAGTGCTGAGCTCGCTTGCCCGGAGCCTGATACAGAGCCCATCTCACAACCCTGGGATCATGACCTGAGACAAAATCAAGAGTCACCCGCTTAACTGACTGAGCCTCCTGGGTGCCACTTAAATTCAGAATTTTAGCCCCAACCTTTGGTTCTGTCAGCATTCTAGTAGCTCTGTGGTGTAGACAACTTATACCAACTCTGGGGAATAGGGCTGCTCAGCTGAATTTCCTGGCCGATGGGTCCTTCCAGGCGAGCATCTCTGAATACCTCCACTATAGTCTGGTTGAAAGAACACTGCAGCAGGAGCCAGGAGGTCAAGATTCTTATCTCAACTCTATGAAAGCTGAGCTGTGTGAACTTGTGTTGTTTCTTGCCTTCTCTGGGCCTCAGTATCCTTATCTATAAAATGGGGACAGAGGGTGTGTGATTCAGATTAGATGATCACCAACATCCTTGAGAGCAATATCATTGTTTTCTCTGATTCTTCTCCTCCCACAGGTCTGGAAGCCCCAGGAGATGGGAAGAATTTTTTTTTTCTTGTCTATGTTACCTCTGCTTGTACAAACTAGTCTGAGCAGCTGGGACGCCTGTACTACTGTCTTGGTGCCACAGGCCTGCCTTCTGCCAGTGGCTGCCCAGGTGTGAGCTGGCCCCTCCCCAGGATGCAGACACCAAATGAGCTTCCTGGGATGGGTGAGTATTAAAAGCCCGGGCCTTGGTCCTTGGAACACTCTGTCTCTCCTCAGTGCCTGCAGCCATGTGTCTGATTCTCCTCCTCCTGCTGTGGCTGAGCCCTGTGGCCCCAAACCAGGAGACAGGTGAGAGCAAAGGAAGCTGGCCTCTAGTCTCTTTCATTCATTCATTCAATAGTTTTTGTTCCTGGCATGATTCATCTCCTAGGGGACTAATGTTCACTAATTCATTAATTAAATAATTCATTTACTCAGCACCTACTTGGGCTTAATGTGGCTTCTCTGTGGATCCATCCACCTTCGTATGTGTAAGATGTCCTTGGGTGATTAGCTTGGGAAGGTCTGTTTTGGCTGGGGAGCCCAGAGGAGTGTCCAAAAGAGGTTCCTGTGAGCAGAGGCAGCATAGGGCTCTAGAATGTGCACTGCAGGGGAGATGGGCAGAAGGTGTTGTGAAAAGCCTACATCTAGAAATAGGCAGACTCAAGAAGTGACTGCCAGGCACCAACCTATTTGCTTGGCTAAAATATCCCTGGAAATGGGGTGGGATGGTAAAGTTGTAGTCATTAGATGGCCTCTTGTGAGAAAAGTAAATGCCATTGGTAAGAATACTTTTTGTGGGAAAGGGAGCCTCCAGGGGCATGCTAAGTAGTAACAACAGGTAGGTTATTAAATTTCTTTGTGGAAAAGACTTCTGGGGACCCTTCAGTTTTGCTGAGTGGGATTCGTAAATTTGGGGCTGGAGCAGGATCACTGAGAACTGCAGAGGGGAGGAAGAGGCTGCCCAGTGTCCCCTGGCCACACCCTTTGCCAGCACACTTGCTCTCTTCTCTATGACATTGTCAGAGATGTTTCCGGAGTATTGCTCTGGAAGGGCACGAACTCTTCACAGGTTCAATTATTAGGATCTTCATCCACTCCTGTCTGGGCCCCACAGCTTGTCACTTTCACTAGCTTCTTGGTCTGAAGCCAATAGGATGGTCACAGAGCCATTTGCACTTCTGCCTCCTAACTAGGAGGCCATTTCCTGATGGGCTCACTGCCTCTCCACCAAATCTCATGGCTCTCTCCTCTTACCTGGGGTAGAGCACAAATTGTACAGCACGGCAGTGTTCTGGTGACTCAGATTTTGATGACACTGTTCACTAGACTGAGATCCTGGGAGGTGTTTTCTTTTGCAGGGTCTCATGGGGCAGGGCACTAGAATATATGTCCATGATCCACCATGGTACCTGGCTCAGAGAATCACTCAACAGAATAAAATGGATGAATGAATGAATGGGTACTTGGTCTCTTCCTATACTGTCATTCTTGTGATAGAACCAGTCAGCACTGGTTACGAGCTATAACTGTGTCCTGACCTTGGACACTGTGGGAGCCCAAGTTCAATTCAGAGTTTTTAAATTAAATTAAATTTAAATTATTTGACATCAACACTATAGTGATGCATTTCTTACCTTGGATGAGCTGGTAGGGAAGGCAGATACACACCTCCAGAAAGAAGTCTGTAATACCAGACAGGGATTAATGCTGTGTTAAAAGCTAGAATCAATAGGTTTTAAGAGTAAAAGGAATAAGTTAATCCCAATAAATGTAACTAATCCCTTCCCTCCCAGTTGGGAGAATGTAGGAAGGTCTTTTGAAATAGATCAAATTTCTTTAAAAAATTTTTATTATGGAAATTTTCAAATACAAACAAAAAGAGAGAGAGAATCGTATAATGAACCCAGTGTTCTTATTGGCTAGTTTCAAAATTATCAATGTTTTGACCAAATTCTTATCCACCATATTAAAAAATATAATCACAATACCATATGAAAACTGAAATAAAGTAATTACTTACGACCATTTAAAAAAAGATTTTATTTATTTATTTGAGAGAGAAAGCATGAACACAAGCAGGGGGAACAGCAGAGGGAAAGGGAGAAGCAGGCTCCCCACTGAGCAGGGAGCCTGATGCGGCACCCCAGGATCATGACCTGAGCTGAAGGCAGGCGCCTAACAACTGAGCCGCCCAGATACCCCACTTCATACCAATATTTCTCCAATTCTCAAAAAGACCTCCTTGCAATCAGCTTATTCAATCAGGATCCAAAGGTTACATTTAACTGGTCTATTTCTTAAGCCTCTTCAAATCTCTCAGTCCCTTTTTTCTTTTTCTCATGCTGTTTTTTAATTGAAGAAACCAGGTCATTTGTCCTATAGAATGTCCCACATTCTGGGTTTATCTGATTGAACCCATGTGGATGTGCCTCTGTCCCCTGCATTTCCTGAAACCTGGTAATTAAGGTTCATTTCTTCAGTGAAGAACACACCATACATGGGGCTGTGTACTTCCTCTTGCATCCTGAAGGAGACACACAAAGCTTAGTGGTCCCATTTTCCTATATTCAACTTGATCAGCCAGATGCATCTGGTGTAGGTCCATTATAAACCTTCCCCCTCAACCTTTCTCTAATGGCTTTGACCCCAGTGACAATTGTTGCATAGATCCATTTTTTTTTTTTAAATTAGGGGGTGCCACATGCTGGCCTTCTAATTCTATCACTCCTCCTGCATTTATTAGCTGGAGTTCTATAAATACTTTTCCCTTGTTAGCTCCTTGGTTTGTATGGAAAGGCTGGATAAATGTTTAATTCTTCATTTCTCATTTTCAGAATAATGAGCTTGTTCCTTAGCAACCCAGGGAAGACTGAATTTAAACATGACTTTGAAGGATAAGAATGTTTTCTTTTAGTGGCTATGGGAGGCAAGGGCGTTTCGCGCAGTGGAAACAGCTTTAGCACAGGCTCCAAAGCAGCGGCATGCGGGGTGTTTAGAAATGAGCAGAGATTACTAGCAAGTTCGTTTTGAATGAAAAGCTTGGTGTGGTGGGAAAAGCAGGGACGAAGTCAGGAATCCTGGTTCTACCGCCAGCTCTGTCACCCACTCAAGCGTGACCTTTGGAAAGTTTCCATTTCTAGATCAGTGGCTTTCAAACTTTTGTGGCCACAATCTACATTAATAAATACATTTTATGTGGTGATTTAGTACATACGTACATGTATATAAAAACAAACAAAATTTTCAAAAAGAACTTCGAACAACTTACACTTATATATACAATGTATGTGGATATTTTCTGTTCTATTCTGTTCTGTTCTATTCCATTGCATTCCATTTCATTCCACTCCATTCCATCTCATTAAAATTAATGCTGGTTATGACCACTAAGTTGATTTCTGACTCACAAATGGGCTACAACTCTTGTTTGGAAAGTCCCTGGGGCTTTTTTCCACCTCCAGCCCTCTTTGAACCACCCCTGGTATTGGTGACAACCTGACACTGAACCCGGCACTGGGAAAGAGGGGATGTGAAAAGGGGAACTAATCATTTACAGGAGGCTTCTAGCTCATCAAGAGGCAGAAGCCAGGCCACTCTCAGAGGCTGCCACCCCAGCCTAGCCTGCCATCACCTTGAGAGGTCTGACCTCCCAGGTCGCTGCTCCCCTTTCACCAGACGCCTGCTGGGGACTGTTTCCATAACAGGCTGGGTTGGCCATAGCCAGCCCCCCATCCTCTCCAGGTCCTGTTCCATGTTGATCTTGTCAACTTTGGAAGGCCTTCAAGTTTATCCCTAAACAAAGCCCCATGCAGGTACTAACCTAACAGGGGGTGATTGGGTAGGTCAAGGTAAAATAGGGGGAGAACAGCATTGAGAGTCCTTTGAGTCCATTGAGAACTCCTGGGGCTCATTCCCACCTGATCTACTAACTCAGCAGGTGACCTGGGTCACGTCCTTACCTGCCAATGCCTTGCTTTCCCTTTCCCTTAAAGAAGATAAGGCCCCTCGCTTTGTAATGGGTAGGCAATGGTCAGATGTAATTGAATTGATCAATCTGAGAGAATGGATGGAATTAGGGTTGATGAAACTGTTTTGTGAATAGGGACCCTGGAGACCTTCTTCCAGCTCTGTGGGGTTTTTCTCTGTCCCTCTGGTCACTTCTTCTATTGTTTTCTCTATTGCTTCTCTTTCTTCTTTGATGCCCCACCCCTGCCAACCTCCTCCTCTTGTCTCTCTCTTCTCTCTCGTTCTTCTCTCTTTCTCTCAGCTCAGTCTCATTCCTGTGGCTCTCTTTTTAATAACAGCTTTCCTGAGGTATAATGAATGCAACATAAAATTCAGCCTTTTAAGGTGTACACTTCAGTGGTTTCTAGTGTATTCAGAGTCGTGCAAACAACACCATTGTCTAATTTCAGAACATTTCTTCACTCCTCAAAGTGGCCCCATACCCATCAGCAGTCACTCCCTGTTCCCCATACCACCTGGCTCTGGGCAGCCATTACTCTACTTCCTGTCTCTATGGACTTTCCTGTTGTAGACACTTCACATCAATGGAGTCGTACAATATGTGGCCATTTGTGATTGACTTCTTTCATGTTGTAGTGTGTATCAGTACTTGATTCCTGTGTATGGCTGAATACTGTCCCATCGTGTAGGTGGACCATAGTTTGTTTCATCCATTCATCAGTTGATGGACATTTTATTTGTTATCACTTTGGGGCTCTTACAAATAATGTTCCTATGAACATTCATGTACAGGTTTTTAGGGGAACATGTATTTTCAATTCTCTTAAGTATATATCCAGAAATGGGATTGCTGCATTTTATGGTTTTCACTCTACGTTAAACATTCTGAGGAACTGCCAAACTATTTTTCTCTGTTTTTCAGAGTGGTTGCACCATTCTTCAATTCCACCAGCAATGTCGGGGTGGGGGGAGGGGAGTGTTCAATTTCTCCACATTCTCACCAACACTTGTTTCTTAATGGGTGTGAAGCGGTATCTCACTGGGGTTTTGATTTGCATATTCCTGCTAACAAATGTTATGAGCATCCTTTCATGTGTCTATCAGCTATTGGTATTGTCTTTGGATATAACCTTTGCCCATTTAAAACTGGATTATTTGTCTTTTTTTTTGTCGAGTTATAAGAGTTCTTTACATATTCTGGATAAAATTCTCATACTACGTGTGTGATTTGCAGATATTTTCTCTCATTCCATGGATTGTCTTTTCACCTTGATACTATCCTTAGAAGCACAAAACTTTAAAATTTCAATCAAGTCCAGTATATTTTTTCTTTTGTTGCTTGTGCTTTTGGTGTCATATCTGGGAAATTGCTTAGTCCAAGGCCATGATGATATACATGTATGTTTGTCCCTAAGACTTTTGTAGTTTTAACTCTTATGTTCAGGTCTGTGATCTATTTTGAATTAATTTTTTTTTAAGGTTTATTTATTTATTTGAGAGTGAGAGTGAGCAAGAGAGCAGGTGGAGAGGCAGAGGCAGGGGAGAGAGAATCTTCAAGCAGACTTCCTGCTCAGTGAGTAGCCCAGTGTGGGGGTCGATCCCACGACCCTGAGATCATGATCATGAGTTGGGCACCTAACTGACTGAGCCATCCGGGTGCCCTTACATTGGTCTCTTTTTAATGTCCCTTTTTCTCTAGGCAGCTGCTCCCAACCACAGCCCCTCTGCTGCCTTGGAACAGACCAACACTGCAAGAGAGGAAGCTGCTACTGTGATGATTTCTGCCATGTGGCATCAGACTGCTGCCCAGACCACCATGCCCTCTGCAACCCAGGTAACTCACATCACAGGGGAGCTGGCTGCTGTGATGTGTGGAGCCAAGCCCTCTCCGTGTACCTTGGGCCAAGACCAAAGAGGTCCTTGACAATCCTGAGATGGTTGTATTTTGTCCATTTCATATCAAAAGCGCCCACACATTCCTCCCAACTTTGTTTCCCTCCTCCTCCTCACCACCTGCTGCTCCCCTCTTAGCTACTTTACCAGATCCCCACAGGGAGAGGTTAAGCTGTTGGTGGTTGGGGATCAGGGTGGAGAGTGGGGTGATTGGGTTGTACTTAAATGCCCTTCCATCTCTTGCCATATAGATGCCTCTTGACCTGACCCATGTAGACTTTTGAGGCAACACAGGAGTCTACAGAGAGGAGCTAAGGATGTTAGGCAGCAGGAGGGGGTGTGGGAGCCAGGAATGAGGACAGGAGCTTTCACCTTGTGTTTCTCAGCTTCTCAGAATATCAAGATGGCGCTGCAGATGGTTCTGAGGATGGAGAAGCCCCCACGCCCTGCAAGACACAATCTAGACAGGATGCAGAGCATAGTGAGTGCCCTAGAGGTTCTCCCAGAAGGGATGTTGACAGCCTGCTCCTGCAACCCCGGTCTCCAGGCCCCAAAGACAAGCACCAACTACCAAATGAGAAAAGAGACCTGAGCTGGGGCAGAGCTCCATGGCAAACCATGGTTTTCCGGCTAGGAGCCATGGTTCCTGACCATGGACGCTGACACTTGAATTTCGTATCATTTTCATGTGTCATGAAATATTCTTTTGACTTTTTTCAACCACTTAAAAATGTAAAAAACATGCTTAACTTGTGATCTGCACCAAAAAATCTGTAGTAAGTCAGATTTGGCCTACGGATTATGGTTGGCGGCCCTCAGCATCATCTCTAAATCACCCTTCATTCTCTGTTTTTCTTCTGTGCCCTGGCTTCAGCCCTGACTTGTCCAGAGCTTTCTCCCCAGCACTGGAGCATATTGTGAGCCTTGGGCAGAAAGGAAGGCAGCATGGTACAATGGAAGGAGCATGGACTCAAGAGCCAGAAACACCTAGGTTCAAACCCTGTCTCCACCACTTGGGACCTGGGTGACCTGAAGTAACTCCTTCCCACTACCCTGTCCTCATCTGTGTCCTAGAGCTTGCCTTGTAGAGCTGTTGCAAAAGGGCCTTGGTCGATATACAGCAAGACATTAGCTGTTACTTGGGTCCATGCAAAGAAGCTGAAGAGGGTACAGGCCTTTTCTTCCTGCTCACTTAGGTCCAACAGCTTCTCCAAACCAGCTTTCCAGGGATGCCTCTCTCCATCTCCGTGAAGGGAATCAAGAAGAGAGTCTGATATCCCCTGTGAAGTCCGTCCCGAGCCCCCCCACTTTCCCACCACCAGGCCTGCTGGGGCCTCATCACTGGACACAGTGTGCTTGGCTTCTATCCTGCATGTTTCCACATTGGCTCACCCAGAGGAAAACAGAAATCTGCAATTGTCATAAACACATTTAAATCAGCCTTACAGAGTATAAAACATAAATTTGGCTCATGGAATTCATTGTTTGTGGTGGTTACAATGAATATAGCAAACATTTCTTGAAAGTGGCAAATGACAAACTAGCACTCCTTTGGCTAAGTGATATCTGTCTCCTTCCTCAATATTCCTTCCCTGGCATTGTGTCATTGCCTTTAAGTCCCCAGATAGCCTGGTCTGTGCCCTGTGGCCTCATGCCCACCCACTTGTCTTCCCAGGGTGAAAAGAAAAGCAAGGGAAGCTTCCTCTGGTGGGTTGGCACTGGCCTCCCGGGAGTTCCCTTGTGTGAGGATTTCAAAGCTCCAGGAGGGTGATGTGACACCAGGGGCTTTGGGGTCTGCTGAGCCTTCGCTTTCTCTCAGACCTCGTCCTCCTCCTATTCCATGAATAGATCCCTACACTTCAGCTGCCTGCTCTCTAGGCCTCAGGATCTTCTTTTAATTCTCTCTGCCCATGCCTTCTTCTGCAAGGGGCCAAGTCTTTCTACTTCTACTTCACACACAGTTTATGTCTTTTCCTTCTATAGTCTCACTGCCAAAGGTCACAGCATCCTAACTGGTCCTCTTGCCCCGGGTTCTCCCCTGACTGGTCTCTGTCCACATCATACTGCTCAGAGCAGAGCTCTGGAGTTGCCAACCGTCACTGGCTTCCCATTGTCTCCAGAACAAAGGCTAGCCTCCCACACATGGCTGCAGAGTCCTCCATAGGGGGGGCCCAAGGCATATTTCTGGCTTTATCTCCTGTTAGTCCCCTTCCCCAAGTCTATGTTCCAACTAAATGGAATGACCCATTGTCCTTGTCCATGCCTCCCTCCAGGCTTTTGCTCATTGTTTTTTAAAAAAGATTTTATTTATTTATTTGACACACAGAGAGAGATCACAAGTAGGCAAAGAGGCAGGCAGAGATAGAGGGGGAAGCAGGCTCCCCGCTGAGCAGGGAGCCTGATGCGGGGCTCGATCCCAGGACCCTGAGATCCTGACCTGAGCTGAAGGCAGAGGCTTAACCCACTGAGCCACCCAGGTGCCCCTGCTCATTCTTCACACTGGTTTCTAAGTAAATGCTTATGGCAAAGGATGCCCTCTCAGAGCCCAGTTATCCACCAATGGTTCTGTTTTAGCTTAGTTTCTCTGAAAGCAGAAACTGAATAATTTATTTGGGAACAGAATTCCAAAGAGCAGGGGTGAGGGAAATGGGAAGTGACACAGAGAATAAGGGAGAGCCAGCACTAAGACGCATTATCCAGTTGGCCCAGCCATGGCTGACTGCTTGATCCTGTGGGGACTTCGAAACAGCCTTATGAAAAGTTTTTGGAGAACCATCTGTCCTGGGGATGAAATAGGAAACGTCTATCCATCACCTCCCATTCTCGGGGTTTATAGGTTGCTTCACCGGGTGCTAATTCTCTTGGTTCTTTATTGCTGGTGTGTGAGAGCAGAGCAGCTCCCAGAAACGTCCCAAGGCTTGGCGTCAGGGAAAACCTGGGAGAGAGCAAATGGAACGTGGCAAGGCACTTTGGGAAAGCTGATCACTGTAGCAGAGGCTGGGGTAGGAAGCAAGGCCAAAAGGATTTGAATGGTGCACAAAAGGTGTTCCACCCCCTGGCTTTTGGGTACACAGGCTTTATTGCTCCAGCTCTTCCAACCACAGATTTTTTATCTCCTGCCCAAGGACAGAGGAGCCTGGGTGAAGGTACAGCCCTGGGCCCTGTTTGAAGAACGCACCTCATACAACCAGAACCTGGGATCTCCCTTCCTCGTTAGGAAGTGCTTTTCTGGTGAGGTTCTGTGGGATCCATTGGGATCATCCAGTGGGCCTCATAGAGAGCCCAAAGATGCTGATTTGTGGGCTCTTTCTCCTCTCTTCACTCGTGCTTATTTTCCTTCCAAAATTTCAAAAACTCCATCTCCTCTTGTTGCTCCTATATCATCCCTTTATCCCAGCTAGGGTGCCCATAGTTAAGTTTATCCAAATTGAAGGGACAGTTTCTGAGATATTCTAAACCTGGCACAGATTTCACTCTAGTTGTGTGTGTGTTTGTGTGTGTGTGCGTGTGCATATGTGCGTGCATATTTCATTTCTATCTGGCCCTCCATCCTCCCTCCCTGTGTCTTCTAGACACCTTCCCTGTAAAAGTCAATTCCCTGGCAGCAGCCTATCATCTGGGAAAAGCCCTGTGAAAACAGAGGCCTTGCATTACAAGCCAAGCTAGTGATGCAGCTTAAAATTACAACTCATATTCCACATTCATCCACATTCATAAGAATTTCTAAAATTACAAGGACAATTTTTTGTCCTTGTACAATTTCTAAAATTACAAGGTGTTGAGGAGAGTATGGGGCAACTGGAACTCTCACATGTCGCTGGTATAGTGGAAGCTGGCACAATTGATTTGGATACGATTCACAAAATCTAAACACATGTATGCCCAATGACTCAGCAATTCCACTCATAGGTATGTATACCCAAAACATATGCAAGACTGTTCGCAGCAGCTTTCTTCAGAATAGTGAAAAACTGGGGCACCTGGGTGACTCAGTCTGTTAAGCATCTGCCTTTGGCTCAGGTCATGATCCTGAGGTCCTGGGATCAAGCCCCACTTTGGGATCCCTGCTCAATGGCTAGTCTGCTTCTCCCTCTACCCTTCCCCCCTGCTCATGCTCTCTCTCTCTCTCTATCAAATAAATAAATAAAATCTTAAAAAAAAAGAATAGTGAAAAACTGGAAACAATCCAAATGTCCATCAGTAGAAAGTGAATAAATAAATTGTGGTACACTTTATACAATGGAATACTATCTAACAACAAACAAGAATGGACTATTATTACACAAAACAACACAGCTGAGTTTCACAGGCATAATGTTAAGAACAAGAAGACAGACACAAAAGAGTGTGTATTCATAACTCCATTTGTATGAAGTTCAAAAATAGGCAGAACTAATCTATGGTGATAGAGGTAAGAATGATTTGGTGGGGAGATATTGACTGGAAGGGAACATGAGGACCTATTGAGATGCTGAATATCTTCTATCTCTGTCTGAGTGGTGGATACCTCCTCCTGAGTGTATTCATATGTAAAAGTTCATTAAATTGTAGGATTGATGTAGTTTACACCATGTGGGTTATTCCCTAATAAAGAGATGAATGAACAAGTGGACAGAGGGCCTCCTGGAGTTTCCTGTATGATAGCCCAAGGAATAGGGGTTAGGGTGGTGGGCCCGTTCTCAGGTCCTTTCAAATTTAGATGATTCTCATCCCCCTTTCTGTGGTAAATCTGCCTGACAGGATCTCATCTAAACAATCTGTGCATACTCCATGTTTTGAACTTGTAGGAACACATTTGGACCCCCAGAGTTGATATAAAGATACTTTAAAGTCAAAACATTGGATCTTCAGAAGATGTAGAAAGAAATGTTATCTGAACTTCTCTTAACTGACTAAGGCAGAACTTTCCAAAAATACAGTTGCCATTAATCTCCCTCTGAGTGATTTCCTAGCACATTCAGCTGCCATGGAGACAGACTGCCTAATAGAACTTTCTCTAACTTCCCAGGGAAGCCCTAAACCCCCTCCCCCACCTCTTTCACTCCTACTCCTTCATTACATTTGGTATATAAATCTTGATCTCTAGTTATTCAATGAGTTCCTCAATACCAAGCAACTTCCTGGGGCCCATGTCAATAAACTTGGTCTTTTCTCCTGTTGATCTGTCTGTTCTCAGTTAATTGGTGGGTCCTTAATCACTGGACCCAAGTTGGAGGAGCAAAAGTCTTTTCCTCCCAACAAATCCAGAACAACTTAGTTGTGGCCTATAATTCAGTGGTCGAGCAGGTTTACAACCTTGTATTTCAAGGATATTTGGCCAAGTTGACTCTTTTATCAGACTCTTGGCAGACTGGTGCTTAGGACTTGACTTGATAACACTTGTCCTGAAACAGATTCATCCCTACAATATGCATTGGTTTCATTGTGGGGGGAGGGGTTCTAAATACTCTGATGAAAAAGCCAGACCCAAAAGTTACTGACAGCTCTATCCTTCCAGTTGTTCAAGCTAAAAAGTTTGTACTTTTTTCTCTTTACTTTCTCTCTCCCTCTCCCTCTCTTTCTTTCTTTTTTTAAAGTAGGCTCCGCACCTAGGGTGGGGCTTGAACTCACAACCCTGAGCTCAAGACCTGAGCTGAGATCAAGAATCAGACACTTAACCGACTGAACCACCCAGGCACCCTGAAAAGTTTGTACTTATTCTTGACTTCTGTTTCTTTGACATCCCACATCAATCTGGCAGGAAATCATGTGGACAGTATTTTCAAAATATATATAGAATCTGACCAACTCTCACCATGTCCTCTGCTACTTCCACAATTAGAGCCACCCTCATCTCTTGCCTGGACTAGGGAAAAAGCATCCCATTCTTAGCCCAGCTGCCAGAGTGATCCTTCTAAACTGAGATCCCATCACTCCTCTGCTAAAAAACTCCCCGGGGATGGTACCCACTTCACTCAGAGTATCAACCCTAAGGCTGACAAGGCCCTTTTTCATCTACCCACCCCATCATTCTGTCCCCCCTTCACCCCCACTTTGCCCCCTACATTCCTACGTAGTTCACTTATTTGTTGTTGTTTATTGTTTGCCATCTCTTTCCACTAGGAAGTTGGTTCCATGAGGTCAGGGATCTGTTTTACTCCGTGACATATTCTAAATGCCTAGAATAGTGGCTGGCAAATAGTGGGTGCTCCATATATGTTCGTTAAGTTAATGAAATCAGCCTCTGATGCTCATTCAGGGTGAGAGCTGAATTTGGTTGGGAAGAAAAAAAAGGTCTAGAAACTTTCTGGATTTGATTATTATGGCCCCAGGGTCAGTAGTCATGTGCTCAGGTTTGGAAATTCCCCCAGACATAGAGGAAGATGGACCAGACAAAATCCAGCAAACTCAGGGAAGTATTCAACGGGGCTTCCCTGCCAGTGGGTTCCTGGTTAGATCCCATCATAGGCAACTGAGCTAGAGACGAGTTGTTGGTTTAAATGATAGCAAGAGAAAGGAAATGGTGAGAAGTCTGTGATGGGCATGAGAAAGGCACCTGGAATGCTTCAGTCTGTGGATTAAGCCACTGGCTGCTGGAATGAGGAACTCCTTCTCCCAGCCTGGGGTGGGGCAGAGAGCCTGCCCAGCAGGGGAGGGAAGTAGCAGAAAGGAGCTATGCATTCTTTCTTTTTTCTTTTCTTCTTTTCTTTTTTTTCCCTTCCTTCCTTCCTTCCTTCCTTCCTTCCTTCCTTCCTTCCTTCCTCTTGCTTTCTTCATTCCGATGAGTTATTTATTTGTAACTGGAGGTGTGTTCTTTTTATTCCCTTCTTTACCCACACCCCTATCTGCCTCTCCTCTGGCCACCACAGGATTGTTCTCTGTATTTATTTAAGAGTTCTCTGTTTTTGCTGGAGTTTCTTCCGTCTTCTCTAGGGGGAAGCCCCACACTGGATTGCACACACACATACACGCTACTAGACTGGCCAAACAGAATTCAGGTCATTGCTGTGGCCCTGGGACCTCCCCTCCTCACCAGAAACCCCCAAAGGGGAAATCCATCCTCCCATTTGATAAAGTGAAGGATTTAGGTTGAATGGGAGGGTAGAAGGGTTCAGCCTGTCAGGAGCGCTCTACAGATCAATGGTGTAGTTGGAACTGGGTTTCAAGATCTCAGACTCTGCATGCTGGGCGGTGTCCTGGGTGGACCCCCTCAGCCTCTTCTCACAGAGTCTTCCTCCCCACCATGTTCTGGGATGACTCCCTCCTTCTTGCAGGCAGCAGAGTTCTTAATCCCAGCGCAGGGTGAAGTTCTAGAAGACAGCATCTCACACCCAAATGCAGAACCTCAGACTGCGTGGCCAAGAGGATCTTATTGATGGAAGCCCAGCGAAGGCAAATAACTTGTCCAAAATCACGCAATTCTTGGGCCACAGTTAAGGATGGAGCCGGAAACTGAACTTAGGTTTTCTGATTGCACTTCGAAGTTCCTTCCAGCAGTGGGATTTTGTGATTTCTCGATGCTGAGCCACTCTACTCTAGAGTGGCTTTCATCACAAAACTCTGACCCTGAAATCCCCAAGGTACCTTGTCTGCCACTGGTCGTGGCCATGACAGCTCATTCCTTGGCCCCTGGAAGGGCTAAAATTCTTTTCTAGGGCATTTGGAAATATATTCTTCAGCCTCACTCCCCTTCCTGTGACCAAATCCTGCAAGCTTCCCTAAGTCATCACCCTCACATTTCCCTCCTCCCGGGCCCTGTAGTCTGACCTGCACACCTACGCTTTCCCTTCTCCCGGCTAGTGAGCCTTCCCCATCCCACACTCCAGTCTGGCTCTGGACGTGATCCTGACTCTGACAGGGATGCAGAATCACAGGAGTCATCAGAAAGACGTTAGAGGTCAGAGTCCCGCTCCACCCTGTCCCCTGCAGACCTTGGGGGGCTGTCCGTTCTCTCTGTTGCTTGAGGATCACAGTAGATGCCAGAGTTCTCACTTATTTACTTATTTTAAGATTTTATTTATTTATTTTCTCAGTGGGGTGGGGAGGGAGAGCCACTGTGCCGAATGCAGAGCCCAACATGGGGCTCTATCTTATGACCTGAGAGCTCTCATACTGAGCAGCTCAGGTGCAGGTGTACTCCATGAGCCACAAGTATGCAGCAGGAGCTGTGTAAGAACTTTACTTTCTCGTGTAATCCTCACAAAACAACCCAGCAAGGTAAGGATGATGCCCATTTTATAGATCAGGAAGTTGAGCCTCAGAAAGGTTCATTCATTTGCCCTAGATCACGGAGCTAATAAAGGCTAGGATTAGAAATGAAGCCCAGGTCTCCTGAACTAAAAGACTAAGTCCCATGCACAGGGGTGGGGGGAGGAGGAAGGGTTGTAGAAAAGGGGGAAATGTGAAACACCATCCTCCCTGGCCTCCCTGGCTGCAGGACCGAGGCGGTGAATATCACTGTGGAAATGATTCCATATCTCACAATCAAACTCCTCCAAGTGTCCAGAGAGGAGAGGTCGCTGGGCGGGGGGTGGGCGGGAGGGTTAGCTTGCGGACAGCCTGTGACATGCACCCTGCCAACTCTCCACCAGGGCATTTGTGATTACCTGGCTGCATTCTGGAAACTACCCAGCCACACCAAGGCAGGTGACCCGCCCTCTGCCCCAGACTGAGGAAGCAGGAAAAGGTGGCAGCGCAAGGTGGTGGGCAGACGTGCTGGGCAGACGTGCTGGGCGATGGTGGCCAGAGCTCCCCTGAGGATGGGCTTTCTCTGGGGCTTGGCTCTGTCCCTTTTCTTCTGCTGGGAGGCTGGGGCCCCCAGGAGCTCTGCAGGTAAGGAGGCGGGGGGCTTCTCTCCCAAAGAGCGCTGGGTGTAAGTTTCTGTACCAGCGGCCCTCTTGGGTTAATTACAATTAACCATAAAGCTGCATTTGACGTATTCCTTGATAAACAGGATGTCAGCTGACGCACGTCTGACACTGCAGTCCATAGAATGAGTGACGTCCCCGTGCTGTGACTGTGGGTTTGTTTTTCTGCGTGGGAGTTGGGGGGGCAAGTGAGGCAGAGTGGTGGAAGGGGATAAATCTGACTAAAGCCAAAGAAAGTGGCTTGACCAGGTTCTAACGCCTCCAAGTTTATTTCCCAGCCCAGATTTCCTTTAAAAAAAAAAAACTAGTTTTTGTGTGTGAAAAGTCTGTCACTGACTGAGGTGAGGGTGGATTCTGAGGGGGCCAGGGCTGTTATGGAAGAAGAGAACTAACCTAGAACCTTGCTAAGCTTGTTGCATGCATTGTCTTTTTTTTTTTTTTAATAGACTTTTATTGGAGAGCAGTTTTGGTTTCACAGCAAAATTGAGCAGAAAGTACTGAGATTCCCATGTCACCTCTGTACACCCTCTAGACATGGTCTCCCCTTCTATCAGCATCCTGCATTATCTTTTTTTTTAAGATTTTATTTACTCACCTGACAGAGAGAGACACTATGAGAGAGGAAACACAAGTAGAAGTGGGAAAGGGAGAAGCAGGCTTCTTGCCGAGCAGGGAGCCTGATCGGGTCTTGATCCCAGGACCCTGGGATCATGACCTGAGCTGAAGACAGACACTTAACAACTGAGCCACCCAGGAGCCCTCTGCATTATCTTTTTAAAAAAAGATAATTTTTTAAAGCAGTTTTAGTTTCATGGCAAAATTGAGAAGAAGGTGCAGCTATGTCCCATATGCCCCCATGCTCTTTTTAATCTTCACAATGACCCCGAGAGAGAAACACGAGTCTTATTCCTACTCACCCCTGCCCACAGAGGTGATGGGACTGAGGCTTCCCAGGATTCAACAAGTCACCTGCAAAGCCACCTTATTCTGCAAGCACCTAGCCTCTAGACCACTTCATCTTGTGTATGCCTTCATGATCTGCCTGGCTTGTGCTACAAGTTTTACGTTTTTTTTGTGTGTGTGTTTTTTTAAGATTTTTTTTTAAGATTTTATTTATTTATTTGACAGAGAGATCACAAGCAGGCAGAGAGGCAGGCAGAGAGAGAGGAGGAAGCAGGCTCCCCGAGAAAGCAGAGAGCCCGATGCGGGGCTCGATCCCAGGACTCTGAGATCATGACCTGAGCTGAAGGCAGCGGCTTAACCCACTGAGCCACCTAGGCGCCCAAGTTTTACGTTTTAATTTAATCTAATCTTCACAACCTACGAAATATGGACCCTTAGCTCCGTTTTACAGATGAGAAAATGCAGGTTTGGAGCCCGGAGACTTGATCAGGGTCCCATGGCTGGTAAGAAGCAGAGCAGGGACTCAAACTCAGGGTCCCAGTACACACACCATCCTCTCTGCCAGTTTGAGGCACGACTAGGAAAGCAGCAACAGGAGCACAGGCCTGGGTCGGCTTTGCTGTGCTTGAGCAGATCTCTGGTGGGTCAGAGACTTGGGTGGGGGATGTGAGAGTCCCAGTGGGTGTGAAGTGGCTGTGGGTTGGGAAGCACAAGGAGGTTTCAAAGCAGGATGATATCACGGGGCTCCTGGAAAAGGAAGAAAATACTTCGGAGGAGGTCAGTGGTCAGACCCCAAGAGCACTGTGTGGGTTGACACAGAAAGGCTTTGATTCCACCGTGTGGAGACCGAGGAAGCTCAGAGAAATATCTTGGGCTTTGAAGTGGGGAGAAGAAAGTATATTCCTGTAAAAGCATGATTTGTGAACAACTAATGAGAGTTGGTATGTCATGACTCTCCTAATCAGCGCATGGGGACAACCTGACATTCTCACCGCATTAAAGAAGGTTGTGTGCTCTCAAGTGGCTCTTGGAGAGGACAAGGCTGGGGAGGGATGCTTAGTGACCCTTGCAGGCTTTGGTATATAAGACTTTCCCATTCCTCTTCTCCTCTGGTCCTCACTACCACCTGCAACACAGGTAGGGTAACCCTCGTTCCCAAGGGAGGCTTGGAGAGGTCTAGTGACTGGCTTGGCTAGTAGGAGGCAGAGTCAGGATTTGAACCAGTCAATCATGGGACTCCAGAGCTAGTAGGCAATAGGCCTAGGGCTGGAGCCCAGTCTTTGGTCTCCTGGCCCAGTGCTCTTTTATCATTCAGGGAGAGACACAAGTGGACAAGCTGAGGACCTGGGGCCCAGTCCTGACAGCCGTGGTAGAGGTGACCAAATGGTCCTGTAATTCCATGGGGTGCTTGGGTACTTTTGGGCCAGTAGACCTCAGTAAAGACCATCTCAAATCATTGGAACCCCGAAAAGGGGGGCTTATATTTTGATTCTTGTCCTTCCAAGAGTAGGGTTACTGGAAAACCACAGGGCATCCCCTTACATTTGAATTTCAAGAAACAAAGCTTTTTTCTGTAAGTACGTCTCAAATATTACATCAGAAATACCCATACTAAAGACATAATTTGTCATTAAAATTATTCCTTGTTTATCTGAATTTCAAATTTGAATTTAATTGAGCATCCTGTATTTTTTTTAAGATTATTTATTTATTTATTTGTCAGAGAGAGAGAGAGTGAGCGAGCACAGGCAGACAGAGAGGCAGGCTCCCCACAGAACAAGGAGCCTGATGTGGGACTCGATCCCAGGACGCTGGGATCATGACCTGAGCCGAAGGCAGCTGCTTAACCAACTGAGCCACCCAGGTGTCCCTGGGCATCCTGTATTTTTATCTGTTAAATCTGGCAACCCTTCCCTGAAAGGGTCCTTAGCCCACTTACAGAGAGAGCCCTTCCCCCTCCGTAGGTGGTAGAGGCATGCTTGTAGGTGCATGAAAAGATCCTGCTGTAGCCTCCCCAGGCAAGGAGTGCCACCCACCACTCACACAACCTCTGACGGTCTGTCGAGTGGCCAGAGATGTTCTGGTCTGTGGAGAAATGCTAGCAGCATCTCTTTAAGGGTTAAGTTTTCCTCCCTTGGCTCCCTGTTACCTGTGGAACATGGATGGTGCATCATTTCAGTAGTTCTGGGGTCCCATCCCCACCATGTCAGATGAGCAGGGATGGGAAGCTTGCCCCTTTCCCAAGGACTCTGCCTACTCCCTTCCCTTTTGCAGAAACCATCACCTACTCTCTCTCTGGAGGTTCCTCTCCCCGCCCACCCCCCCGCCGTCCTCCCAGGTACCTCTAAATACAAAACCACAGTTGTTTTCTGGTTTGAAGGGTTTTTACTTCCAGGGGGAAACATCTGCTGGATAAGAAAAGTATCAATGGGAAAGTCACAAGGATTCTTTCAGAAGGTTCTGAGAGTTGTGGTCCCTGCTCTGTAGTTCTTGGCTTACTTGGACCTCTGCCTTCTTTGCTCCCCCTTGAAGCTGGAGTTTGGCCCCATGCACTCCCTCTGTTGGCTTCAGACCAATAATCAACTAGATTCTGAGGCTTGCTTGCCCCAGAAGCACTTAGGGTCATCAGAAGACATTAGACAGGCTGGGGTGCCTGGGTGGCTCGGTGGGTTGAGGCCTCTGCCTTCAACTCCGGGCATGATCCCAGGGTCCTAGGATCGAGCCCCACGTCGGGCTCTCTGCTCAGCAGGGAGCCTGCTTCCTCCTCTCTCTGCCTGCCTACCTACTTGTAATCTCTGTCTGTCAAATCAATAAATAAAATCGTTAAAAAAAAAAAAAAAAAGAAGACATTAGACAGGCAACTCCAGTTCCATGGCTGACACATGGGACTGGTCTTCCTGATGATACCGCCTCCTTCTTCCTTGTATGTATAGAGGAAAAAATGCCGTAAAAGCAACTTCCCCTCCCTACCCTCCTCCCAGGGTTCCCAGGGCATAAACACAAGAACATGTGTGAAATTAGTCCAATGGGACTCATGGCTTACGAAGTTGATCTTACCTAACACAGGCCCCAGCACCAGCAGACCAGGTCCTTTGGTGATGACAAACCACATAGAAGAGCCTGCCATGACTCCGGGAATCCGGACAAAGTCAGAGAGAGACTTCCAGACCACTGACCTTGTCGAGACCTCTGTGCCAAGCCATACCCCTTTGGAAACTCAAACCCTGAGCACCCAGACCTTTGATAGGAACTTAATCCTGACCAGTGCCATTTCAGAAGCAGAGACCAGGAAAACCGAGACCACTTTTCATGCAACAGAGACCAGGGTCTTCACACAAATGACACCGTCCAAGTTCACGGTTATGATCACCACTCCTATGGAGGCATCAGCCACAAGCGGAAGCCCCATGGCAACTGGAAGGACCACAGTGGAGACTATAATAGGCAGTGATCTTGTGGAAGCTGTCTTTGACACCCTTTGTAC
Organism: Enhydra lutris kenyoni; assembly: GCF_002288905.1. Taxonomy (NCBI): domain Eukaryota; kingdom Metazoa; phylum Chordata; class Mammalia; order Carnivora; family Mustelidae; genus Enhydra; species Enhydra lutris. The sequence goes on from NW_019154123.1 coordinate 27,856,376, forward strand.
TGATGACAGCTCAGAAGAGGCGAAGAGGCTCATAATTGATGTCTTGACATCAGCTCACACCTCTGCAGAAGACGAGGGCCTGGCCTTAGACAGCAGCGTCTTCTCGGACCACTCAGTTCTGGCCATCACCGTCTCACAGGCCCTGGCACCCGACCAGAACACTTCGGCTAAAGACTGGCTTGCCTACAGCCTCACCGACATGGAGGTTACCAACTGCAGCGTCACAGAAATACTAACAACTGCCACCAGCCTTGGGACCTCTGACGTAGCTCTCGACCCCACAGGAGGAAAGACCCCATCTTCCTTTGATGTGTCAGCTTTGCTTCATTCCACCGAAGCAGAACCACACCTCACCAAGACCATGACCTCCGCAGAGATTTCGTCAGCAGCCAGTGCCACAGAACCAGCCATACCTGATACCCCAGTTGAGACTCTGCTACCTGCTAAGAGCACCATAGAAGGAGGAACAACAGCAGCTGAGCCCATGACACCCAGCACAACTTTGGTGACAGTCAGCATTAGACCCTGGGAAGAAACTGCAGTCCTCTCTGTGGAGACGACAAGCCACACCGAGGTCTCAGGAGTGGTTACGATCTCCACAGAGACCGGGTCAACGGTAGGTAAAGTGGCTTCCCCTGCTACGGCTGACAGCCACAGCCACAGAGCCACTAGCAAGAACTCCAGCCCCTCACAGCCTCGTACCACAGACAGAACAATCGATGGGTCTGTCCCCATCAGCAGGAGCACTTTTCCTTCTGCCCACCTGATTATGGCCAATAGCAGCCTCGAGGCAAACATCACCTCAGTCAAGACCACAACCTTAGCCAAGACCTTGAAGACAACCAGCAGGGCTGGAGGGAAGGCCCCAACTGCTCTGCCCACCATTGCTCAGCCAAGGGGGACCACAGAAGCTACTGCAGGTCAGAGGCTCCTACAGCTAGGATCTGGGGGATGTGGGGTTTGGAGTTTCCAGGGTGTCTGCGTGCTTAATAAGGGGTAGGGAGGAAGGAAGGCTCTGGGGCCTATTCTGAGTGCAGTCCCTGATGGAAGCTCTTCATGATCTTCTAGCAAATCTTGCCAAAGTCAGAAATAAAGCAGAGTTAGAGAGGTGTATGGGAAAACTGTGGGGCTAGAAGTCTGGAGAAATGGCATGAGATCCTGGTTTTGCCCTTAATAACCTAGTGACCTAGGACAGGTCCTTTCCCTCTCTGCTTTCTGGCCTCAGTTTCTCCACCAGTAAATGGGGTTGTGATGGGTGAACGATGAGGTCCTTTCCGGCTCTATCCTTCCATGATATTAATAGTTGAGTGACTACTATGCACCAGGCGAGGCCCCAAATTTTATTCAAAAGCCACAGTTCTCATACTCTTGAAGCTTCTGGTACAGCTAGAGCCACACAGAGGGGCACCATGTGAACATCTGGCCCAAGCTGCGGCCCTCTGAGCAGCTGGGACCCCGTGAAAGTGGGACTTACTGGTTGTGCCTGCTGGGGTTGGAGCCACAGTGACTTGAAACAAACAAACAAACAAACAAATTGGGTGAAGGTTTGGGGTTTAAAGCTTCATGTCTAAGAAAACATACTTTTTAGGGAAGAAGCTGCTTGTGAGAGGCTGCTCGGTCAGCCCAGCTCCTGGTCAGCCTGGAGCCTCCACCTCGTCTTCCTAACACTGTCCTTGTGCCTCATCCCCATGGTGGCATCAGCCTGTCCTGCTTTTGTGGGGAGGTGAAATAAAAATATTAATCACAACCCCCTTACCAAACATCATGTGTATTCCAGCAGAGGTGATAGAAACATATTGCCTCACCAGTCAGCGCTGGCCCCAGAATGTTCTCACTAACGTCAGGCAGTGAACTAAGAGCTTTGCGTGTGTTCTCTCTTCTAGTTAAACCTTCAAAACCACCTTCTGAGGTGGATGTTAGTAGCCCACCTGATGGGTGAGGAAACAGATTTAAAGACGGTGAAAAGACAGCAGTGGGACTCCAAATGGAAGTCTGGTTCCATCTCATAGTCTCCTACTGTGCTTTTATTTTTTTAAAACACAACTGATTAATGTATTTTTCTTTTAAAATGCTTTTCTTAGGGGTGCCTGGGTGGCTCAGTGGGCTAAAGCCTCTGCCTTCGGCTCAGGTCATGATCCCAGAGTCCTGGGATCGAGGCCCGAATCAGGCTCTCTGCTCGGCAGGGATACTGCTTCCCCCTCTCTCTCTCTGCCTGCCTCTGTGCCTACTTGTGATCTCTCGCTCTCTGTCAAATAAATAAATAAAATCTTTAAAAAAATAAAATAAAATGCTCTTCTTTATTATTTGTCGATTAGATGATACATTGACATGATTTAAAATTCAATAGGTACAAAAGGGATCAGCATAAAATGTTTCTGTCCCACTGCGGTTCCCCAAGTCCCCAGCTACCTTCATACACATGACCGACAGAGTCACTTTCTTGTCAATAGTCCAGCCATGAAATATGCATATGGCAGCCAAAACAAGGAGGAAAGAGATATACATTGATATCGATACAGTATCAATACTGGTATCTATCTCTATCTCTGTAAATATAGAAGTGCAATCTAACAGTATTCTGGTAGGAAGAAATGACTCCACGGTGGCTGGGGAAGGCAAGGGGGTTAGGGCCCCACAGAAGGCAGAACTTGCCCCCAGAGTGGCTAGATTGAGAAGGCTGGATTGAAGCTTCTGCCAATTTAGAGCTGGACGAATTGGCTGAGGCCTCCCCTCTGAGAGCTGGCCTCTCACTGGTGCTCTCCCTGTCTGGATCCTTTCCCAACAGTTCATCCAGAACTTCCAGGCCTTGAGAACATTCTAGATTTCACTTTCATTTCTCATTCTTCGCACTATTCTTTTGACTTCTCCAAATGTGGATGGGGTCTTTAGAGATCCTTTCCTTCACTCTTGTTGGGAAGACACTACAAGGAGCCTAGTTATTGGAAAGAGGGAATCCTTTTTCTCTTTGCAGTGAATAAATGTAAGATCCCATGTGAGCACGGACACATTTACACATGAGAGTGAGCCCAGAGGTGCAGAGTGGGAGACAGAGGCTGGGTAGCACAGGTCATGTCCCCATTCCTGAACTGACTTACTGCTTTTCTAAATTTTCAGGTGGGGATGGAGGCTTTCTCTTCCTGCAGCTGAGAGTGGCCTCCCCAGAAGACCTCAGTGACCCCAGAGTGGCAGAGAGGCTGATGCAGGAGGTGAGTGGGAACTTTCTGGGCCAGGAGTGTTACAGGAACTAAATCCTGTAGAGGAGAGTTACAGGAACTAAATCTAATCTGCTTGGCTTAGCTTCTGCCTGTTTTTCCTGAGTTGGGAATTCCCCTTCTGTGTTATGTAAAAAAAATGATTTCCCTCACCCCCAATTTCCTCAGGCCATAGGAAGGCCAGGACTCCTAACCCTTGGAAGGTCAATTATATGAATGGGCAGGACTTTGGGTTACAAGTAGCAGAAATCCAGCTCATTGGAGCTTACACAGAAAAGGCAAGGTATTGACTGAGAAACCTAGAAGTGACTTGTCCATCCTCAGTTATGGCTAGATCCAGCAGCTTAGATATGATCATCAAGATTTTCTTTCTTGACTTCTCTTAGCTCTTTGTTCTTCAGAATCTCTCTCCATATGTAAGGAAAGGTGGCTGTGACAGCCCCAGAGTCACAGGTACTTTCCTCTCCCAATACCTGCATATTACACTAGGGAAAGACTAGTCTTATGGCCCTGCAAGGTCTACTGTAACTGACAGCTCAAACTGAACCACATGGAATGAGGACAGGCCCTAGAGGAACTAGGAATGCTAGGTAGAAAATACCCCATAGATGTATATTTTAGATGGGGACCAAGACTGGGATATTTTTATATAAGTTGGGAAAATTCCCCTAAGACCCAGATCACTGGACAAAGCTTCCAGTGGTGGAATTCTGGGGTCAGAGCTTTTGGGGATGGTGTGAATCATTGGAAGGTTAGACTAGGTCAGCTCAGACTAGCTCTTGTGCCCACATCTTGATGCCAGGAGATAAGAAGAGGGAATATCTGGACACTTGAAGTTCTCTTAGCAGAAAGGGGCCCATCAGGGCTCCATAATAAGGAGTTCCCTGGGGTGGGTGCAGATTGAAACGAGACAGCCAGAGAAATGATGAATGCCTACAGCACATGATAATCAAAGTAGCAAGTGTGAATCCTAGTCAAAGAGGGAAGCCAGAGGGGCATCTAGGTGGCTTAGTCGGTTAAGACTCTTGGTTTCAGCTCAGGTCACGATCTCAGCATTGTGAGATCGATTGGGGTCTGTGCTCAGCGTGGAGTTGGCTGGAGATTCTCTCTCTCTCCCTTCTTCCTCCGCCCCTCCCGCCCTCTTTCTGTCTCTATAAAATAAATAAATCTTTAAAAAAAAAAAAAAAAAAGGAGAACCCAGAATGGTGTCAGATCTGAGCTCCCAAACTGGTAACTATTTCCGCGATCAGAAAGAGGCCTGGGAGAAAGGAGCAGGTCCAGAGCTGAGGGGCAGGAAGCAGGCTGTTGGTGTTGGGTATGAGTTCTTGTTGGGAATGGGGCACAGACACAGAGTTCTGGGCTCAGACAAAGAACAAACTTTGGAGCCATATAGATCAAGGGGTGAATTTCAGTTCCTAACTGTGTGACCTTGGGTAAGCTATTCTGTATTATTTTCCTCCCTTATAAAACTAAGTTACTACTACTTGCTTTATAAGGTTGTTGTGAGGTCCAATGACATACTGTGCATGCAGCATCTAGTCCATGCCCAGTCTGTGGGCGGCTTGGGAAGGGTTGCTGGCCTCCTCGTACATCATGTCCCACTGTCCCTTCCTGTCCTTGCCCTGTGGTGAGCTCATGGGCCAGATTTGGGCTGGAAGGATCCCTGCTTCTTTTGCCCTCCAGCTCTGCCAGGAACTGCATACCCATGGACCTCCCATCCACGTCTCTCTGCTGCGCATCAGGAGGGGCTAAGGAACATCTGCTGTGCCAGAGGGGCCAGTGCTGCCTGCCTGTGGCCTGGGATACCCCCCCCACCCCATACACAGACTGGAGCTACAGAGCTAAGATATACCTGGAAGATTCCCAAGAGGTCAGCTGACCTAAGCCCTTACCCAGACATGGCAGTGGGACACTGGCTCACATATGCCTTAGAGTGTGTGTGTGTGTGTGTGTGTGTGTGTGTGTGTGTGTGATGGTGAGGGTGGTGTGGGAGTGGAGCTTCCCTTGTTCCAAAGATGTCCTTGGACTTCCTTTGCCACATGTGTTACGTTTCAGTAAAGAGTGATCTGATCACCCATCTGTCCACCCTCTTGGTGCTCCCATTAGCCATTAAAATTGCACACAGTGTGACCCAGAGGCGACCTATTTGATCAATATGGGACTTTTTTGGTGTTGACGTTTTTATGATATGGGGATTTTATGCATCCTCCTTACTCCCTCCCTCCTTCATTCTCCCCTGGTTCTTGGTTGGGACCTCGATTACAGCACTTACGGAGGCTGGCCCCGGAGCCTGTTGAACTCTGAGCTCCTTCAGAGCTGGGCCCATATTTATCTCAGCATCCCCTGAACCTGAGCAGAGTGCCTGGTCTGTAGTAGGATCATAGAGAATGTTTTTTGGATTGCCTTGACTTTCAAGTTCTGGGTATAAGCAGATCACAAGAAGGTCTGCAGTACTCAATTATTCCTCCCCTCTAGCTCATAAGTCAAGTTATTATTATTATTTTTAAGAAGTTAAATGCAGCTATGGGGCACCTGGGTGGCTTAGACGGTTAAGTGTGCGACTTTTGATTTGGGCTCAGGTCATGATCTCAGGGTTGTGAGGTCAAGCCCTGCTTCAGGCTCTGTGCTGGGCATGGAGCCTGCTAAAGATTCTCTCTCTCTCTCTCTCCCTCTGCCCCTACCCTACCCCTAAAAAAATTACATGTAGCTAATCTTGTAAAATTAAATAAATAAAAAATCTTGTAAAATCTTGTAAAAATTGTAAAAAAAACAATGATTTTGTGATTTTGAAAAATTCGAAAGGACCAAGAAAAGAAGACAAACAGCCAGAGGAGTGGTAAAGAAAAAAACATTTCTAAAATCCCAATTCTTATGTACAACAATTGTTAGTGTCTACGCTCAACCTCTCTACTTGGTCTGAAATGTTTTACGTTCAATATTTGCAAAGTCAGAGTCCTTTTTTTTTTTAAGATTTTATTTATTTACTTGACAGACAGAGATCACAAGTAGGCAGAGAAGCAGGCAGAGAGAGAGGAAGGGACCCAGGCTCCCTGTTGAGCAGAGAGCCCGAAGATGGATGATGCGGGAGGGATGATGGGGGGGATGGGGGGGGGGGATGATGTGGGGGATGATGTGGGGCTTGATCCCAGGACCCTAGGATCATGACCTGAGCTGAAGGCAGAGGCTTAACCCACTGAGCCACCCAGGCACCCAAGCAAAGTCAGAGTCTTAATCTTTCCCCCAAACCGGCTCTGCCTGCGACTTCATCATGTTAATTGCATCCTCCTGTTGCTCAAGCCCAAATTCTCAAAACCAGTCTTTATTCCCCTATTTCCTTTGCACTCATTTTACGTCTAACTCATTGCAGAATGCTGTTGGCTCTACTCTTGTCAAAATACGCCCAGAATCTGACACTTCCTCACCATCGCTGCTGCTCTCAACTGGTGCAAGGTGCCATGGCCTCTCTCCGGGATTATTCAGACCCTCTTAGCGGATCTCTCTGTTTCTACCTTTACCCACCAACCGCACTGGAGTCCCAGCACACCAGCCAAGGCTGTCGCTCTGCAGTGTAAGGCAGACACCGCCACTTCTGGGCTCCAAACTCTCCCATCTCATTTAGACAGAGTCAAGTTCCTACAAGGGCCTGCAAAGAGATGTGCGACCTGCGCCCCTCCCCCAGCCTCGTTAATTTGCTCCCTGTGCTCCAGCAACGCTGACCTTTTTGCTGTTCCAGGAATCCATTGCATGCATTCTCCTGCCTGGGGACCTTTGCACGTGTTGGTCACTTTGCTCAGAGGGCTTCTCCTGCCGATATCCACCCGGTAACACCTCCACCTCTTTCACCATCTCGGTGGGTCCCCCTGGCCACCCCCTCTGTTTTGATCTTCTTCCTAATGCTGATTACAACCTAACATAATACATATTTTATTGATTTATCCTTTTATCTGTCTCCCTCAACTAGAATGGAAGGGTTCGCTCATTCCCGTATCCCTAGCATCTAGCACAATGCCTGGCACATAAAAGGGCTCAGTAGCAGTACCTAGGTGGCTTAGTCCTTAAACATCTGCCTTCGGCTCAGGTCATGATCCTGGGATCCTGGGATCGAGTCCCGCATCGGGCTCCCTGCTCAGCGAGAAGCCTGCTTCTCCGTCTCCCACTCTCCCTGCTTGTCTTCCCTCTCTCACTGTCAATTAAATAACTAAATAAAAAAATAAATTCTAAAAAAAAAGTGCGCAGTGGGGTTATGGACATTGGGGAGGGTATGTGCTATGGTGAGTGCTATGAAGTCTATAAACCTAGTGATTCACAGACCTGTACCCCTGGGGCTAATAATACATTATATGTTTATTAAAAAATTAAAAAATTAAAAATTAAAAAAAATGCCCAGGAAATATTTGTTGAATGGAGGAAACAAGACAACTTCAAATATTGCTATGAATAAGGGGAATATGTGTATTCAACCGATCCCCTGCCTCTTGCAGAGGGAGGCAGAACAGGTTTTATAAAGGAGGCAGAACAGGTTTTATAAAAGAATATAAATATTCTTCCCAGCATATTTGCTGAGCACCCACAACAGAAGAGAGACATGTTGTGTGCCATGGGGGATGCAAAGCCGTCTCTTCCCCACAGGCTAAACTTAGTAGGGGAGGGTAGACAGGTACACAATTACAAATTGAAAGAACTTATTTACACCATATTCTGGCAAAACCAGAATCTCCTTAATATACAAAGAGCTCTTACGAAGCAATAAAATGGCAAACATGCCCGCACAAAAGTCAGAGTATAAATGTCTTCCAGAAGCAGGAATGTTAAGTGCCTGTTTTCCATGAAAAAGAAACTTCACTAGCAAAAAAAAAAAGGGGGGGATTCATACAGTGAGATATTGCTAATTGTGTGTTAGTAGGTGAGGACTTATAAAAATTATAATTTCCATGAGGAGGGTGTGGGGGGAAAGAATGCTCTAAAATACTGTTGGTGTGAATGAAACTGGCATAGCCTTTCTGGAGGGCAGTTTGATTCTCTAAAGCCTTAAAAATGTGCATCCCTTTCCCTGAGCAATTTCATTCCAAACGGTTTATCTTAAGGAAATAATTAAGAATCTGTGCAAAGACCAATAAATAAATCTGTTCATTACAGAACCGTTTATAACAGCCAATAAAGGAAAAAGACAAGACAAAACATAGGATACCCCAGTATAGTCATTTGATTAATAATAACAGGGGGTATGTGTATGTGTATGTGTATGTGTATGTGTGTGTGTTCCCTTTCCAAATTCAAAGCTAGTCCTGTTCTTACCAAAGGAATAAACTCCCAGCTTTGTATATTAGGGTCTTTGTGATATGGCCTTGGCCAACTTTCTCAACTCCGTGTCCTACAGACCCATCTCCTATGTCCTATGTTCCTTCCACAGGAAATGTCTCAGTACTTCGTGGTCACGCCACCTTTGATCCAGAGAGTTTGCATATCATGATTCTTGCCCCTAGAAGTTTCCCCCTCTCTCTGGTGCCTTCATCTGGTAAACTTCTATTCATGCTCCAAAGCCCAGTTCATTCAGTGCCTTCTTGTGGTGGCTCTCCGAAAATCCCCTAAAGAGGATCTAGTTTCTTAGTCTTTTTATGTTTCTGTTACAACACTTAACACGCTACATCCTGGTTTATTTGCTTCCAAGCTTGTTAAGTCATAGATGTTTCAGGACAAGTGCCACAAGGGAGTCATCGCTGTGGCCACAGAACCTCGCACAGAGCCCTGCACGCAGACTGCACTCAACTGTCCGCTGAACCACGGAGAGGAATGGCCGCGGGAGCAGTTGACCTGGAAATACGGGCACTGGGCTCTGAAAGTCGGGAAAATGGAATTTTTTGAAGTCAAACAAAATATAAATCTAATGATATCATTATGAATAAGCCACACTATAAGCAGGCATAGGTGGAGAGCAGTTTGTTTAAGTATGTAACACCCATTACATAATTCCAATTCTTTTTTTTTTTTCATAATTCCAATTCTTAAATAGCTTTTCTTTTCTTGCTTGGCATTTATTTGAATCAGAGATACCTGATAAAGTGGATAATTCATCTTAAATACCCGCAATAAGGACATACATGTACATTCAAAACTGATGGCTGTTCTTGGAAGCCAAAAATTATGTAACATACAGGCTCCACCAGTTAGAAGCATTTGGGAATTAAAGTGTGTAATACATATGCACGCGTGCACTCATACACATGCGTGTGGGGAGGGCGTGAAAGAGAGAGAGAGGAGAGAATTACTAGAGATGACCAGAATTAACCGAAGTAGTGTTACCAAACCAGCAAGAACCAGAAGACCTGGGGAAAATTCTCCAGTTATTTAAGACTCAAAGGTGTGTGTGTCTATGAGGTGGAAATGCCACATATTTCATGCAGACAAAGGTGGGTGTGGACCCAAACAAGAGAGTCTGTCTAAAGTCACCGGTGACTCACAGGCCGTGATGAGGACCACGTGAGGGGGATCTATTCCGAAGAGACTTGGGCTGAAGCTCCTGCCAAAGCCAGTCCTTCCTTCAGCCTCTATAGGGGGACTGGCCACCAGTGAGTGGAAAGCAGGGAATGGCAACTGATCCCATGGGTGTACTCCAAATTCAGATGAGTGGACATCACTTTTTGGTATCAATTTACATTTGCATATCATGCCAGTTATCTATTTTTTGCCATTGGTACTTTATTCCAGTCGTATAAGTGACCGAATCCAAATCACACAGATCCAGCAGGTGGGCTGATGAAGACTCATGCTGTGTCCTTGATCTGACTACACCACTCACCAAGTGACCTTTTCTTGCCGCACAGACACCGCCTTACTTTTTTTTGTTTTTTTAAAATATTTAAAAATTTATTTTAGAGAGAGAGCAGGGAGAGGGGCAAAGAAAGAGGGAATGGAAGAGAAGCAGATGCCCCACTTGAGTGGGGAGCCCTACATGGAACCCAGCCTCACGACCCTGAGATTATGACCTGAGCTTAAGTGAGAGTTAGATGCCTAACCAACTGAGCCACCCAAGCTCTCCAGCCTCCTTCCTTTTTTATGAAACCCTTTCTCTACACGTTCTGTGCCTCAGCCATTTTGACCAGGTTGCCCGTTAAAATACAGAACACAGTTAAATGAGAATTTCAGATAAACAATGAATACTTTTAAAAAATATATGGGTGTCCGAAACACTTTATGGGGCATCTTGTACTAAAAAATTCATTGTGATTTTTCTGAAATTAATTTTGCTTAATCTGAAACTAAATTCCTAAACTAAATTTGCTAAATCTGACAGCCTTACTTGGAAGGTCTCCTCTTCAACAAGTGTCCCTACTCCTCTTTTTCCTAGTCTGTGGGCTTCCCTCTCTGTAGCAAGCCCCTGAGCTTCTCTTAGGTTTCGGATATCTTTTTCTGTCCTCCAACACTTCTTCTGTCCTCCCGCACCTTCACCCCTCCACCATTGCCCAGTGAGAGGAGAAGAAGCTTAATGACTGAAGACAGATGAGGGGAAGGACTTTGGGTTGGGGTGGACTTGCTCCCCATTTGCCACCTTGCTTTTGTTCTTTTAGGCTTCCTCTTCGCATGCTTGAGGACACACAGTATCTATACCAACCATGTCTTGCACAGCATGGCTCAATCCCTTGCCAAGAGTCCTCACTGGGTTGAGGATGAGATGTAATTTTTGGACTTCATGCTTAAAGCAAGCCTTCCTCTCCCTGACCTGGAGCCACACTACAAAGTCCTCATTGCATAACTTAGTTTTGGGATTACAGTGGTCCCAGTAAAGTCTGTCTCACCAGTCCACCATGCTTATGTGGCCCCTCCTTCCTCATTTTATACCTCCTTTTTTCTAAATGCTGGACACTGCCCTCCAGCCCATCCCTCTCTCTCTAGTGACACATGTGCTTAATTCTTTTTATTTAAGTGTTTACAATCTTTTGAATTAATAAACCTAATTTTTTGGAGTACTTTTATGTTCACGGCAAAACTGAATTAGAAGTACAAACTTCCCATATCTCCCCTTCCTTCCCCACACTTACAACCTCCCCCACTACCAACACCCCCCACTGGAGTGCGTTGTTATAATCCATGAAACCACACTGACACATCATTATCACCCAAAATCATCAGTTTATACTAGGATTCATTCTTTTCTTTTGAATGTGAAGTATAATTGACATACAACATTATATTAATTTCACATATAAAACATAGTGATTTGGCGTTTATACATATTATGAAATGATCACCATAATAAGTCTAGTTACCATCTATCACCATAGAGTTAATATAATATTATTATCTGTATTCCCTATGCTGTACATTACAACCCTTGAGTTATTTTATAACTAGAAGTTTCTACCTCTTCATCTTCACCATTTTGCCCACCCCTCAGTACCACTTTCCTCTGGTGTGTGATAGCTGTAGGTTTTAAATTTTCAATTTAGTTTAATTTTGTTTTGAGAGAGAGAGAGAGATTGCGTGCATGCACACGCAAGCATGGTCAGAGAGGGGGCGGGCAGAGGGAGACGGAGGGAGAGAATCCTAAACAGACTCCATGCCCAGTGTGGAGTCCAGTGTGGGGCTCGATCCCATGATCCTGAGATCATGACCTGGGCCGAAATCAAGAGTCCGGTGTTTAACAGACTGAGCCACCCAGGACACTTGCTGTAGGATTTTTTTAAAAAATCAAGCTGAGGAAGTTTCCACCTATTCTAAGAATTTGGGTGTTTGAATTTGTCAAATGTTTCTTCTGCAACTATTGGTATAATCATATGATTTTTCTTCTTTATACTGTTGATGTGATAGATTACGTTAATTGATTTTTTAGTGTTGTGCAGACCTGGAATAAATGCCACTTGGCCATGGTGTGTAATTCCTTTTATTCATTGTCGGATTTTATTTGCTAATGTTTTGTTGAAGATTTTTGTCTCTATGTTCATGAGAGATCTTGCTGTATAATTTTTTCTTTTTTTTTTTTTTTCTGGTTTTGGTTTTAGGGTAATGCTGGCCTCCTAGAATGAGTTAGGAGGTATTCTCTCTGCTTCAGTCTTCTGAAAGAGATTATAGAGAACTGGTAAAATTTCTTCCTGAAATGTTTGGTAGAGTTCACCAGTGAATCCATCTGGGCTGTGTGCTTAATTCTTGTTAAATGAATGCTAGGATTAGGGTTGCCTGGGTGGCTCAGTCAGTTAAGCATCCCAGGGTCCTGCATGGAGCTCCTTGCTCAGCGGGGAGTCTGCTTCTCCCTCTGCCTGCTGCCCCCTCCCCCTGCTTGTGCTCTCCCACTCTCTCTCTTACAAATAAATATAACCTTTAAGAAGAAATTTTTTAAAAAATGAATGCTAGGATTAAATAAATATGCGTGTGTGTGTGTGTGTATGTGATTTAAGTAGTCTTCACACCCAACATGGGGCTTGAACTCATGATCCAAAATCAAGAGTTGCATGCTCTACCAACTGAGCCAGCCAGGAGCCCTAAATAAATGTGGTTTTCTATGGAGACTTGATTATCCTTTGGGACAGCTGAGGGTAAAGCCACAACCTTACACATATGGGAGGGGCTTTGTCTACGGGGAGTAGTCATTCTCTCTGAAATGCAGACAGTTAGGAGTCTCTGCTCAGGTCAGAGATCATGTTTCTCCTGAGCTTCCTCCCACACCACCTGCTCACCTGCAAGAGTGAGGCTGAGCGCCGGGTTCGTATCATGGGACCTGCTTTCCAACCCTATGGCCACACTTGTTTGGACCAGTGATGAACAGTTGACATAAGCTGGGCTAATCAGAGTCCCCCTTCAGGCAGTTGGGACTTAGGACCAAGAGCCAGCTACCCAGTTTCTGCATAGAGTTGGAATTGAGGTATTCTAGACCCAGGAGTTGTGGACCAGTTTTTTGTTGGACTTGTTACACCAGAGAGGTGTCAAGTTCTGTAGGCTAGGAGAGAAGATGAGGTGGAAACTGGTCAGGTTGCTGGGAATGGGCAGAGTGGGGCCAACAGACTGCAGGGTAGAGAGGCTCAGAAGACTCTAGTGGGGTTCAGGAAAGGACAGAGAAAATATATTAGGGATTGGGTACTCCAGGTCAAAGGAAGGGGTGGGTGGCAGGCTTCTCAGATTGGTTCTTGGAAAAGAAGCTGCAATGGTTTAATCCCTCTTCTAGGGAGCACAGTGGGGACAAGAGCCAGATAGGTAAAGGCACTGTGTATTTACCCTTTTGGAACTGAGGGACAGAGACCAGCAAGGCAGCGAGGGTTCCTGGGTGTGAGTCTAGGCTACTCCATATGGGGGCCTCAGAAAGCCAGGCTTTGGCTTGTGTTTCTTTCCCTGGGAAGGGGACAAAAATGATGTGTGGAGGCTGAAGCAAGGATCCGCCTGGGTTGGAGCAAGAAGCCTCCCCACAGAGAGTAACTGTGGGCTGAAGGGGCCTGGGTTGAACACACCTCGGCTCCTCCACTCCCTGTGCATAGTCCTTCAGCCACCAGAGGAAAATCCCAAGTGGAACCCATGGCTTTGGGAACACAAAAAGTCTGAAGGATTTTACTGTAATAGACTTTAATTAGAAGTAAACTGGAGGGTTGGTTTTTTTTTTTTTTTAAATACAAATGGTTTTTAACTTAGAGTCATCACTCCATTCTTAACTCTGATGTGTGTGTGTTTGTGCGTCAGTGTCCTTCTTGTGGGTACATTTGTGAGAGAATCCATCCTTTAACTAGGTGGTCTTTATGACCCCTTCCTGTCTGTCCCGGGGTCTACTGACAAGGTGTGGTCTTGTCTTTATTATTATTCATTCCCTTGAAGAATCCTGAGTCGCCTTCAAGCACCTTCTTCTTTCCAGTCTCCTCAAAGGAACAGCGTGGCCGGCAGGTGTGGGGGTGAGGCTGGGTGGGTCCTGAGGTATCTTAAGCCGCTGCTGCCCTTTTGGGGCCAGGCCTCAACTTTCTGAGTCCAGGGGGTAGGAGTAGTGGTGCCTGCCATAGCACCAGAAGCGCAGGACCACAAACACCACGGCCTCCAGCAGCAGGAGGAAGCCCAGGGCTCCGAAGAGGATTCCGAAGAAGGCGCCGAGCTTCATGCCCAGGTGCTCACAGCGCTCTCCCCAGGGCGTGTAGATGGAGAAGGGCACACAGCTGCGGACAGAGACAGGGACTCAGTGGCAGTGGGGAGGCCCCAGGAGGTTTCCCACAACAGTCCAGGCTCCCCTCTAGGGAAGGCGGCGGGCCTGCAGGGTGGCTACTGGGTAGCGGGGCCGGGCAGCGGCACCTGGCCGGTGGGGTGTGGCTGGCAGCTGGCGAGCAGGTGCAGATAGGACCCCCAGCTCCACCCAGCCCTCCTCGGACCTGGGAGGGGAGAAGGCTTGTTGGGGGGGGGGGGTTGGGGGTTGTAGTGGACACAAGGGAAGACCCAGGGCACCAATGCGCCTCAAGGGCCCCAGGGTAGCACTGCCCTTCTTCTCCTTAGCTGGCCTGTAGATTCAGTGTGCTCCCCTCACAAGAGACCCTCAGACAGCTGATAAATCACGGGGTCCTAAGATGCCTGTTTGAGAGGGCCTCCCCCGATGGGTGCTCCTAACAAAGGGCAGGGCCAGGCCTAGACACAAAGCAGTGTGTGCCTTTCCCACAAGGAGACAGCAGAATGTTCACCCCAGAAGCCAAATCGGGTGGAAGAGTTTGCCTTTGGAACCCACACCCCCCTACTGAACTTGCCAGCTATGTGGGGCGGGTTCTTCACCTGTTTTTTTCTCTAAAATGGCACTAATGCCTACCCAGTGGCTAAGTTTGAGTTTCAGAGATAATGTAGCATCTTTATTCTCCACACAGAGTAAGCACTCACCTGCCTTTTCCATGATCCCTGCTCTCTCTGTTGTAAAGGAAGCTCTGCCCTAACTTTGAGACCCCACAAGGGACAGTGTCATTTTGGGGCCCCTTGCAGTATCTCTCCCCGGCTGGAGTCCACCAGCTCGGCTCCTCCTGCCCTCTCCCCAACTCACGTGCAGCGGGGCCCTTGGGGCAGGTGCTGGCACTGGCCTCCATGCTCACAGTAGCCGTCACTGCATGGGGACACACAGGTGAGGCCACTCTGGGGACTGTAGACCAGTTTGTAGTCCTTGTAGCCACTGCAGTTGAAGTAATTCTTCAGCACGCTCACGTTCACTGCCAGGAAGGACACGGGTGAGCGGGCAGAGCAATCAGTAACCCCAAATCGACACCTCTCCCATCAAGGTTTCTGTTCTCGGGCATTTACCCTGAGGAGCCACTGGAAAAGCACACCAATGCGTGCGTTCATGGAAGTCAGGAGAAGCACGGTGTGTAGTAGCAATGGGTCTAATATGCGGGATTGCGTTAAATAAGGGATATTTTACAACCGGTAAGCACCATGGGGTGGAAAATGCATTGGTTAAGAGCATGTGCTTTGAAGTAAACCAGACCCAAGCTGAAATTCAAACTCTACTACTAACTAGTTGTGTGCTTTGGGGGAAATTCCTTAACTCCTTCAGCTTCAGATTCTTTATCTTTAAAAGGAAATCATAATCTTAGGACCTACCTTGCTGCGAATTCTAAAGGACAGAATATATAGTAGTGTATTCATTACATTGCCTAACACAGTGAGCACTCAATACACGGTCACTATGGGCATAACATTCTGTTTAAAATACAGCACACTAGGGGCGCCTGAGTGGTGCGGTCGGCTAAGCGTCCAACTCTCAATTTTGGCTCAGGTCATGATCTCAGGGTCGTGAGATCGAGCCCCTCATCAGGCTCAGTGTGCAACCTGCTTGAGATTCTCTCCCTCTCCCTCTCCCTCTGTTGCTCCCTGCTCTTGCTCACTCTCTAAAATAAATAATCTTAAAATAAAATAAAATATAGCACACTATATTAAAATGTGTGATAAAATAATATATCAAATGGGAATACATACACAATACAAAAAAATAATATGTTCACAATTGCTTAAGTAATGAGGTTATCAAACAATAGGTACTACTGATCCCCTCCCCTTTTTTTGGTGGGCAACAAAGCAGTTTGTTGAGCCTTAGTACAAAGCTCCTGAAGAGGGAGGGGACCCAAGAGGGTTGCCCTACTTGATCCTTTTATTATAAAAAATATTGGTATGTGTGGAGATTCCTATGCATAGAAGAACATTTAGAAGGCTATGTGCAAAAATGGACTTGCCTTTGGGGATTGGAAATACAGGTGATTTTTTTCTTTTCTTTTTGTTAATTTGTGTTTCCTCAAGTTTATACAAGAAACACATTGTGTTTATATAATAAAAATTATTGGGGGGTTTTGGTTTGTTTTCTTTAACAAAAGGCATAGTTAGGTCTGGCTTGGTTGTTCTCTTATCCCCAGCCCTAACGCCTTACTACACATGCACAAAGTAGTTGGAGGATTGTCCCAAGGAGGGAGGAGGCACAGCCTGTGTCTGAGCAGAAATTCTTGCTTGGTCCCACCCTCCAGTCACACAGCGGCTTCTGTTGGGTTTGGCATGGTCACTGACCTGTTCTCTGTCTCACTCCCAAAATAGGGTGGTTTATTCCCTTCCTTCTCTGGTGTGCTTACCAACTGATCTCATTCTTGTTCCAGGATAATAAGGGACCATCCCAGCTAAAGGGGACGTCAGAAATCCCATCTCATTTTCCAGATGTAGGGGTGTTAAGTCTTGGGTTGGGGATGACTTTTGCCCAGGGTTGTACCTTTCAAGGAGGGGAAATCTCTGTCCCTTGGCCAGGTCTCCAGCCTTCTACTTAATATCCTCTAGCTGGAGGGCAAAGGCAAAAGAGATGTCCCTGTTTATGTTTATAAAGTGCAGTGATATTTTAACAAAATCATTAACAATTTTGTTAAAAGAAAGAAAGCCATCAGCAGCGATGGTCAAGAAGGTGGCCATTAGAGTCACAGCTCAGTGAAACTGTCTCCCTGGGGATTCATCAAGCAGGATTTTGTGCTCCTGCTCTTGAACCTAGAAAGCTGGTGGGCTCAAATGTTTAACAATCTCTCTCAAAAATCAGCAACAGAAAACCTAAATTACTTCCTTCTGGCTTCTCTGAAAACCATTCCACCATGGGTTGCATGGGCTGAAGATCTGGGATTGCCTTCCCCGTGTACCTCCTCCTTCAGTTCTCCCTGTGACCATCCCCAGGACAGTGACTCACAAGCTAACAAACTCTTCACATCTTCTCTGGAGAGGGGGTGGAAGTTCACATCGGTCCTGGGCCCCTTGCTTCTGTTCCACCGCCTCCATGAGGCCTGGGGTAAGAATGCCACCACCACTGCCTCCAGCAGCTGGGTATTGAGGAAGTCGATGACAGGACCCTGAGGGAGGTACTGGAACTCCGAGATGACCCTCCAGCGTCTGAGTAAACTTCCGGACGCCGGCGCTGTCTCAGAATCACTGTGTGGGAGGGGTACAGTGAGGCGCGAAGGGTGGAAGTGGAGGGACAAGACCTGGGGACCCGGTGGGGACAGTCCCACTTACCTTGGTACCACTTCACTGTTCCGGAGAAAGGCCCGCACATTCAGGTTGCGCAATCTATAGGCCACCTAGGGCAGAGGATGAGGGTGGGGAAGCAAGAGTAAGGCCCAGTCCAAGGAGGAGACCCCTTCCACTGTACTGTGGTTATTTATCCCCGCCTGGCTCCTTCTTTGCACATGAGCACCAAGACCAGTAGAATGCTTCTCATCCCGTTCTGCAGCCCCACACCCCAGCCTAGCCTGCTGACCAGCATGGGTCCCTGCTTAGTCAGAGTTTGTTGGTGAGTGAAGGACTTGGCCTACCTTCCTGAGTCCAATGACAAGGGGAGAATCTGAGATGAATGGTCCCTACATTTGCCTCTGTTCCCTGGTTCACCCACTTATTCTCTCCCCACACGGATAGTGAGCAGTGATTATGTGTAGCCAGACCTCAGGGACAGTCAGGAGCTGGGGGGCGGGGTCAATAGGCGAGCGACAGCAGACTTTACCTCACGGAGTGTAGAGTGCTGTGACAGTAGCAGTAGTAATAATACTTCTTATTATAATTTTTGAACACTTGTATTTTAGACACCGTGGTGAGTTCTTTACATACATTATCATTTAAACCTTGACACAGCCCTCAGACATAGGTACTATTATTATTTCTGCTTTGTGAATGAGACAGCAAATAATTTGTTTCGTGATTACATCTGCTCTGGGGAATGGTAGAGCAAGGATTTGAACCTGGGTGTGTAGGATTCAAGAGCCTCAGTAATTCAGCTACCGTGTGACTTTGCCTGTGGTTGAGGAATGGACAAGGGCCTAGGAGCCAAGAAGAGAGAGCTGCTGGTTCCCTCTGGGAAGTCTGGGAAGGCTTCCTGGAAGTGAAATGCCTTTCTGTGTTTTTACCATACGATACCCCAGTGCAGGTCTCTAAGAACACTTAGAAGGAGAGGCTGGGGGAACTTGGCCCCCTTAGACCCTAGTCTGGTTATTCCAGTCCTCTTGGAGATCTCTGTCCTGGGGCTTCCTGCCTTCCTCACCCCCAGGCTTCGCCAGGGCAGGAGGCTCCGGCCTCCTCTGGGAACTGAATCTAGAGGGATGGCTAGCTGCAGAACACATCAGTGAGGGCTAAGACTCTGCCCTCAACTGGCCGAGAGCCCCCTCCCCCATCCAGAGCTGGCCTGCACACTGACCGAGGCATTGACATCTGTCACAGAGGCATTTTCTTCTTCACTGACCCAGAGCTGGATGATTCTTAAGGGAAGGTCTGGAAATGGGAGAAGCAGATTCACAATAACCTCACAGTTTACATAGACTCACCCGAAAAGGTCATTGGGCCAAGTTAGGGAGACCGACCCACCCTACGGTGACAGAAAGTCACCAGAGGAATCAGGAGAAAGGGCTGAGTCTGCTGACCCTCACCCTAGGGCCCTTCCAACTATGGTCAAGAGTTCCTGACTCTTGACTCTCTGGGCCACGAGGCCACATCCAGTCTTTCCTCAGTGCACTGCTGAGACCTGGGATTCGTGCTGTGGCAGCTGCCCCCCTCCCGACTCCCTCTCTCCTCCTACTGCCACCCGCTCCCAGAGCTGGAAACTTCGGCCCACCTGAGAAAGATCTGAGGTTCTGCCCTGTGAGCTGGAGGAACCGAGCTCTGTTCGCCCACCCAGGTCCCACGTCTCCCCTCAGGGTGAGAGAATTGTGGAGGCAGAAGGCATCTAGAGTTACCTTGATGGAGGGTTGGAGTGAAGTTGTTCCCAGCCATGAAGCAACGGGTGTCTGTGAAGGCCGGGGGGCAGGTGCAAACGGGCTGGCAGCCCAGCGCCTGGGAGACGTAGCAGTGTCCCTGATTGTAACAGTAATTCACAGGGCAGGACTTGTTCTGGCAGAGGGGAGAGGTCTCCAGAGCTGTGGAGCGAGCAGGGGGTGGGATCAGCAGACAAGGTCAGGCAGCACTTGGGGGGCCCCAGCCCACAGAAAGCTCCTTCTAGGATGGGCTTGGTTTCTTTCTCCCCAAAGCTCGCTCAGTCCACATTCTGCTTCTGAGTTGCTCTGAACCCTGAACTATCCTTCCCCCTTTTCCAGAAAGTTCCTCTGCCAGATCGGTATTCTCCCACTTCTGCTGAGAGAATGGCACATCTGCTTTCTGCACTTCCATTCCTTCTTCTACCTTATATCCTACCCGCTCTGGCCTCTCAGAAGACATGGGGGCCTCTAGAATTCCTCCTAGCACTGTAGGGGGCTTAGTGAAGGCCTCCAGGTGATCACCCTCAGCAGGACTCTGGCTCAGAGGTCGAGGAACAGGGGATGGGAGGAAGACTCAAAGAGAGGACTCAACCTTGCCACCAGATGCCCATGGCAGCCCCCTAGATGTCCCAACTGAGATGTGGAAATTCTGAGCTTTGTGTCTCTGAAGATACACGAGAAGCCCGAGAGCCCCAGCTTGCCTGCTGCTGGACGTCTGCTTTGCCCTGGCCCCGCCCCCCATCAGCCCATCTTCAGTCTCTTGCCCTGGGTTTCCCCCATCAGGACCGCAGCCTGCCCACCCCCGGCCACTCCCCCGGGGAGTGCACAATCTCTTCTCCTTCAGCCTCACACCTCCCTGGACGTCCTGACCTCCTTACCATAGCCAACTATACTGAGTATTCTAAACACTTGCTGGAAAAGGGAGAGAAATGGTTTGCTCCATGCCCCAGGCCCTGCTGGCATCCACTGTCCCCAGAGCCTCTTCCTGCCGGGGCCCTGTCCCCAGCTCACCTGCACAGTGACGCCCGTCCCCAGTCAAGTGTGGAGGGCAGGCCTCGCAGCCCTTCCCAGGAATGCACCGCACACTCTCGAAGCAAGGCTCCTCACAGAGGTTCTTGGAATGTTCGCAGTAGTGGCCAAAGGTGTTCCGGTCACACTTGCAGCCGGCTACCTGGAATGGGTTGCTGATTACCGGGTAGCCAGGAGGCTGGACCACTGAAGGCTTCTGGGTGTTTCTGTACTGACCCCTCTGGTCTGAGAACCCATGGACCTCGAGTCCTTGTCTTAATTCTGCCAGCATCTACTGAGCATCTTCTTGGCCAGGCTGTGGTCCTGTATATCCTTGCCAAGCTCACTGGGCCTCCCCGGGCCTTTCCTCCCTCCACACCCCTACCCCTGGCCCCTCCGTCTGGTGCCAGCCCTGGGATCTCAGCCACACCATATCTCCTTGCCGGAAGCCCTTTTTAGAGTAGGACAGGGGCTAAATAAATACTCTACTATCCCTTGAAAACTGGATCTTACAGAAGCTCAGTTTCCTGCTCCATCTTCCCTTGCTGACTCCTCAACCAAGAAGGCAGAGCCACACTGCTAAGCACTGTGAGAACACACAGCAACCGGAAAAATGGCGTAGGCAGGTACTGAGTCCCCAAACCTTGTCCAGCCCCCTGGCCTCTCTATTCTGGCACCTCTACGGAGATGACTCTAGAAATCTCCCTAAAATGCAAGCCCCCCAACACTTTCTACTTCCAAGACTGGGTATTTTGGGATACCTAAAATAATATATTGATTTTAACCTGTTTCTCACAGTCAGAACCTTAATTCCCATCTTCTACCCCCAGGCTCCTCTACCTCTACCCCATTCAAGTAGGAATTCTTTGCTCATTCTTGAGGAGAAGGCTGTGTGTAAGGGCTGAAGGGGGTTGTGGGGTACTGCCAGCCAAACACTTTCCTTTATGGCTCCTGCTTTACAACCCAAACAAAATAAGAAAAAACAAAATTTTAAAAAAAGAAAGGGGGCAAGATTCATTGACTGAGTCCAGCTGTCTTGGTTAAGACTCGTATAAATAAAGATTTTCTACAAAATGAAGAGATTCTTCTTTTAGCTGGAAGGAGACAGTAAAAGAGAAAACAAAAGGGTTTGGGCTTATCATGCCCCTCTCTTCCCAGCACCATAATGAAGAGACCCCAGAGAGAAATGGCTGTGTGGTGCTTCTGGGCAGATGGGAACTTGGGTTTTCTGTGTCTGAGCAGGGCACAGAAGCCAGAGAGCAGCTCCCTGGGACCAAAGAAGAGGGAACACGGAACCTGTGACCTGTATAGTCTCATGCCCAGGGACCACAACGATGCCTTTCTGCCCCTACTTCTCCATGCCTTGTTCTAGAACCATGGAACTGTCTGGGGTGGGGGGAAGAGGGGCAGTGCCTGAGTGACTCAGTCGGTTAAGCACCCAGCTCTTGATTTCGGTTCAGGTCATGATTTCAGGGTCGTGAGATCGAGGCCCCGGTTGGACTCCCTGCTCAGCAGGGAGTCTGCTTGAGATTCTTTTCCTGTCCCTCTGCTCCTCCGCCAACTTGCTTTCTCTCTCTCTCAAATAAATAAATGAGTCTTTAGAACTATGAAGCTGGGGACTCCTGGGAAGTTTTGAAGGATCCTGAGGTAGATGTTTCCTGTAAACCTGGCAGAATGGGAGCTAGGAGATAAAAACCTGAGATTGGTGTTGACACTCCTCACCTACCACAGCTCCCAACACACACGTTACCGCAGTGGGACTGAAGTATGACATCCCTTCAGTTCCCACTGCCTTTCCCCTCTACAAGGAGACCTCCCTCCCCTGCTCCTCCCAACACTCACCTCCAGGGAGGAACCACCCAGCCGGCTGGTCAGATTGTATACACACTGGCTCTCATTCCTGCAGGCACAGACCACTGTCTTTGGCTGGAGTACAGATGACAAGTTGTCTTCGACGTTTCTTGCTAGAATCTCCAGAGCAAATGGTTCCAACGACTTTGGCGTCCATAGCAGTGTCCCATTCTCTGCCCCAGGGAAGACAAGACCATGGAGAGCTGGGAGCCTTGACTGTTGTGCGGTCTGACACATCCTGGCATCTGACAGCCCGAGTGCTCATGTTGGCCTTCCCGCACCTCTCTCAGATCACCCCTCAAATGTCATCAGGCTTTTCCTCGAGCTAGGCTGGTTGCCTGGAACGATCCTGGTCACGCGCCAAGCTGGAGGTAGCATGAGCCCCACTAAGTGATTGTAGGGTGGGACTCCACACAGAGGAAGGCACTTGCCCCCTGAAGAGACCCCAAAGGCAACCATGCCTGTGCCTGCCTCAGGCTGGGACATCCAGGAGGGGATAGAGAATAAGGCCATAAAGCTAGGATCTTCCTGCCCCTGCTCCAAGCTACACTGTACACGAAACTGGTTTCCCCTTCCTGGCAGCCCCATCCCTTGCCCTGATTTCTTGCCCACTCATCTCACTTTGTAGACCTTTGACACCAGACTACAGTGAAAACATTGCTACATATCAGCAAGGACTCTTCTGATCCAAACCTGTCTTACTTACAGTGTCCAAGAAAATAAGCAAGTCTCCTTAACACAGAGGTTTAAGAGTTGTTGGTAGTAGGGGACAGACAAGAGTAACTTCCAGGCTGTCCCTCTGCAGGAGAGGAGCCCAGGGAGGAGGAAAATCTCCTGTTGCCATTGGTTAGCACCGGGGAGGGTGCACACAAAGAAGTCCTTCTAACGCACAGAAAGAAAATGAGGCGGAGAGGGGTGCTCTGAGCTTCAAGTAAGGTCCCCGATGGATTTGGTTTAGCAAAGATCAGTCACTAGCATAATTGGTGCTAGCCACAGAAGGTAAATTGAGTCCTGTGGGCTTTGACTTTTTGACCCAGATCATGGTTATAGGACTGGGGGTCGCCACACCATTACTGACAGGGAGAATGAGGCTTTGCTTGGTCCCAGCACGGAAAAGCCACGAGGCAAACATCGTTGGCCAACATAAAAATAATGAGAAACGTACCGGATGAAGGTATATGTATCTTTAAACCCTGTTCCACCTTATATCCTTCTTTTAAGAGACTTGAAAATGCTGTAGATTAGTATTTTTTAAATTGTTAGACTTTATTCTAATAATTTGGTGATTTCATAAAGCTAGCTAAAGATGATTGCATGTCATTGGATTTGAGGTGAAATGATCTTTGAATCACTTGTATGGGCCCCGAAGCAGCATAGCTAGCTGGCCAGATTGCCAGAAGGCCATCACTGTGATTCACTGGGGACACCTATCTGAATCAGAGGGCTCCTTCTCAGAAATGTTGGTCCTGGATATACCGATGGAAAAGTGCCATGAAGTTCCCCAGCGTGTAATGATGCCAAATTACCTCCAGCTTAACTCTGACCTCATAAGCAGCCAAGCGCTCTTACCAAAGATCCTGAAGTCAGTGCTGCTGTTCCTCAAAGTGAATATGACGCTCTTAGAGTGGCTAGTGTACTGAACCCGCGTGGTCTGCCCCATGTGGGCTTCCAGCACATGCTGACCCGTGATAAAGGGTGGGTACTTATCTGAAACACAAAGAGGGGATTCGGGGTTTGGGGCAAGACACTTTCTTGCTTCACAGGCCTCCTCTCTCTTTGTCTAGTCTTCTTGTTTGTATGAGGTGTTCTCAGGGCTCTGATCCACCTCTGTAAGCAGGAATTATTCCGTGTACCTGCCTTCAGATCTCTGTAGAGCGGGACGGGGTTCTATTTAGCTTCTCTTTATCTTCCTCCCCAAGATGGGGTCAGGTCAAGTTCCTTCCTAATTAGAGTGCTATGCTGGGCATGGTATAATGTGAATCAGAGACTAGGGTTATTCAGACCACCACAGAGTTTTCCCATTGGGAGAGGGCTGGAAATGGTCAGGCTAATCTCCAGATGGGCTAATTTCCAGATGTCAGGAAATAGAGGAATACAGTGGAAAGGCTATTTCCATGTCATTATTCATTCATTCAGTCAGTCACTTAACACCTTTATTGAGCACCTACTATATGGCTATCTCTGTTCTAGGTAGTGAGGACACAGTAGGAAACAAATAATAAAAATAGATACCTGTGAAAATTAGAAAATATGCTAAATAGTTATAAGTGCTAAGGAGGAAAAACAAAGCAGGGAAGGTGAACAGGAAGTATGGGTGAATGTGAAATTTTAGAAGGCTAGCCAAGAAAGGCATTGCTAAGAAGGCAACTTGATTTGCGTAGAGCCTTGAAGGGGGTGAAGGGTGAGCATGGGGCTGGTCTGGAGGAAGGGGTTTGGGCAGAGAACAGCATGTGTAAAGTCTGGAGTCAGGAGTGAGCCTGGTGTGTTTGAAGAACACAGAGAAGCCAGTGGGGCTGAAGTAGAGGGAGCAGGGCGGGGAGAAGTAGAGGAGGAGTTTGACTGCTACTGGGGTCATGTTGGAAAGGGCTTTGAAAGTCATCACAGAGTGAGCTGGAGAGTCGTGGGAGGAATTACAGAGTGAAAGAATCTGTTAATTTATTTGAATGTGCAGCTTGAAGGAATGTCATGAAGGGGTTGCTCCTCATCTGCCAGCTGACCCCGCCCACACCTCCCTCCGCTTCATGCCACTTACTGAGGGTGGTGTTCATCTTCTGGTACTTTCTGAAGAGCATCTTAGTGCTCAGGCCGGTGCTTGTGTTTCCTGTGGCCAGGCTGTCATAGATGCACTGTTTGTCTCCGTCACACATGGAGACCAGTTTGTCATCCAAGCTTTCGTTTCTCCATTGGGAAAAGAAGACAGGGATGAAGTTGGAAGGCAGGTGGTCATCTCTCTTGCCAAGGAGCCTTGTGTCACTGATTTCCCCTATAACACATGGAGGCAATGGCGGGGGGAGCAGGGATGGGTCTCCAGTTATGATTTTGGCCGTGTCTACCCCTTACTCTCACTCTACACGCCTTGGGGCAAAGGAGGGAGATACTGAGGGAAGGAGTGACTTCTGGCTTTTAAGGCTGCAAATTCCTACTCTAGTGAGTGAGGGCCACCTTGTCTTCTCTTCCAGAAAGAGAAACACAGCTGAAATGGGGTTGGAGGGAACAAATCTGGGGGGCCCCAGAATCCTCAGCATTTCCTCCTGGCCTTTCCACCTCTCCCTCACAAAGGATGGAGGTCTGGCTCCCACAGGCTGAGGGAGGCAATGCTTCCTTCATCCCAGCTCGGCCTCTTCTACCCTGAGGACTCTGAGGCCCAGACTTACAGGTCATTCCGTATTGAAAAAGCAACTCCTCGGTGCTATCGCGGGGAATGGTGGAGCCGTTGGGCATCCTGAAGTCATCATCTGGATTATCATTCCAGACTCCTGAGGGTCAGAGTAGGAGGTCAGCCATCCTGGGTCTGTGGCTCTCCCCTTCCCTGGGGAGCATCCAGTGGGGCACACTCAGGGTATGATGGAGGGGAGGGGGCCTGGGAAGCCTCTTCCAGTTGCGCTTATTCTCGGTTCGGTCCTTTCGGGGGGCGGGGGGAGCAGGGAAGACCGTACCTCATAGCCCGCCCCTCTGTCTCAGGGATGGAGGAGGGGTAAATGGAGGAAGAAGGGAGGGGAAGTGGGGCTGGAGGCAGGGAACGGGCAGCTGCTGGCTCTACCTTCCCCAGAGCCCATCCTCAAAGCCCCCTCAGCTGTCCTGGAACCGGAGATTCACCATGACAAAAAGTGAGGCTGAAAGCAAGCTGAAGAGAGCTCTCGTCCCTCCCCACCTCTGCACAGCCTCAGGGTTCTGTTCCCAGGAGGCCGAGGAAGAGCAGCTCAGCCTGGGACACCCACGGGCCAACTGGACTGGCAGCTGCCTGTGGTCTGGGGCCCCCGCTCTTTCTGCTGCCACTGCCTCAGACTCAGAATCCTGCCTGCTTCTCACCCAGGAGGCCTTCTGTGCGGTTTCGATACGCCTCCGGGAGGCCGCAGGAGGCATGGAGGATGTTGGAGAGGGCAATCACTGAGATGGTCACGGTCCCATCGAAGATGGCTGACACCAGAGAGCCATTGCGGGTCACGATGATGCCAGTGGTGTTGAACATCTCCCGGCCTGGAAGGTTGGGAGGCAGAAGAGGAAGAAACCAGCATTGTAACCCTGTGGGCCCAAGACTTAGCAGTAGTGAAGGGTCAAGGTGCAGAGGGGAGACTCCGAGAGCAGATCCAGGTGTGGCCTTGGGATACCTTCTCCGGTGGCCCAGAGCCAAACTCACAGGACACCCCCTCCTTCCTGGGAACTAGAGATGGGCACGAGGCTATCACTGCCCTGGAGGAAGGAGAGACGTGAGGAGGGAAAGCCCAATGTCTGGCTCCTAGGTGAAGAAGCCACCCAGGTCCAGCTGCTGAAAGAAGAGGGGGTGAAGCGGGGTTGCTGACCGCTTCCCTGCCCTCCCCGCCCCATGCCCCTGCCTCCGCGCTGCTCCCGGGCACTGGGCGCCCCCACTGAAGCTTGACCCAGGGAAGCAGAAGGGGGCTGATGGCTGCTCCCAGCCTACCTTCTGGGTCTTCATGGTTAGTCTCAAATGTCACAGTCTGGTTATTGACCTGCACGTGGATTGTGTCATCGGGCTTAAGGAGCCATCGGACCTGGATGGGGAATTGGAGGGGCTCTAAGACTGACCTGCAGGTGGGCCCAGAGGCTGAGAAAGAAGGCTGCAGAGAGTTTGGACCCAAGCCCCGGAGGAAGAGGGAGGTAGAGGGATGACGAGGTTGTGCTAGCTCAGAGCTTAGAGGGCTCAGCTGGGGCCGGGCTGGAGCTCCCTGGTGTCAGCTACCTTTAAAGGGACTGTGACCATCTCAGTGACAGCCCTCTCCAACATTTCTCAGATGATCTCATTTAAATCTCACAAGAGCCCTGTGAGGTAGGTAATTTTACTCTCCCCATTTTGCTACAAGAAAACTGAGTCACTGGGAGTTCCGTCATTTCTTCAGGATCACATGACTGATGGAGCTCTGACCTGAATCCCACTGTCTCTAGGGTTGACTCTTGAACCACTGCACTGGCCAGACATGTCCTCCCTCCCTGCTGTCCCATCCACTTCCTCCTTCTTCCTCTCCTCCTTAGGGCCCCTGCCTCACTTACTGTGATGGGGTTCAGTTGGCTGGTGTCATATTTAGCTGCAAAGGCGATGAAGTTGGTGGCCTGGGCGGAGCGGGTCTGGGCGGTGCGGCCCTGCAGCAGGAACGAGGAGTTTCCATCCCAGGCCCGGACCAGCTGGAAGTCCCCCAGCCCATTGAAGGTGAAGTTGACACCATCCAAGGTGCTGATGTGAGGGTCCCCAAACATCCAGGCTGGAAGAAAGGAAGAGACCACAATGGCACGACTGGCCAGGGAAGGATCTGGGATTCCCCCACTGCCTCCAGACCGACTCAAGCCTGGGAGACGTTCATGGAGTAAAGAACCATCCCCAGAGGCCCTCTTGCACTTTTGTGCCGCTGCCCAAATTCACATCATTATCCCCGCCCCCTGGCCCTTTCCCCAACGCCAGGTACAAAGCCCCTGTTTGCCTCCGGCCACACACTAAACCGTCTCCACTTGGTGGCCATGGCCCTGCCCCAGGAAGCTTGCTGTCCCTCTCCAGTGGCCCGGCCTCAGCCCTGTGGGGCCCCAGCAGGCTCACCGGGCCTCGGGGGCTGGTACCCAGCACAGCCGATGCGTGGCCGCCTTTGGTGGTACAGAGCACAGAAGGACGGCTTGTCGTTCCAGCGGCAGCACCAGTCCCATGGCTCCAGCTCCTGGTCTGGGGGAAAGATTGGCATGTGGGAGGGAGAAAGAGGGCCTGCAGAGCCCGGCGGAAGGTTTGTGAGGCAGGATGACACGGGAGTTGGGCCAACTTGGAGCAGATCCTGCCCTGCTCCATGGCCTTGGACCATTGACCATCACTGTCTCCCTTGTAGGCTTGCCGGAACTGTGTGTGCAGCAGAGCCCCAGGGGTGCACCCGGGGGAATTGGGGCTGTGTCTCAAGGGCTTTCTCTCCAGAAGGGTGGGGCTGAGTGCCCCTGGGAGGCCGTGACTGATGGTCTGGGGAACCATGGGGGTTGCTGTGATTGTCAGAGGTAGCGGGGTGGCTGGGGACAGAGGGGGGAGCCACAGTACCCTGGTCCCCCAACCCTGTGCTCTCTAGCAAATCTGGAGGGTCTCTGTGGGAGGTGACAGTCAGCTGATCTGGGCCCCGAGGGACAGGGTCGCACTCGGTCCCCTCTCCTTCCCTGGAGAGAAGTCTCCACTCTTGTCTGGGGCTAGGGGGCCAAGTGAAGATGGGGCAAGAGGCACTGGATCGTAAATCCCCGGGAGGTCAGCTGGAAGGGATGTTGGAATCTTCCCAACGTTACAAGATCAGGAAATTAGTGGCCAGAGAGGGGAGGCAGCTGGGAGGGAATGGGGACAAAAGGCTTCTTTCTTCAGGTCCCATTGCTTGGCTGGGAGCCCAGACCTGGTCTCTGACAGAGAAGAGTAGAGAGAGCTTCAGAGAAGGCAGGGATGAGATCTCTGCAGACACACGTACCAAATTGCCAAGGAGCATGCACTGTCCAGCCCTGGAGGAGCTCGCCCCAGGGCCCGTAGTGGCAGCACACGCCCCCGCGCCAGGAAGAGAAGCTGCACAGGTGACTGCCGCCACCGAGTCCCCACCAGCCTGTGACAAGGACGGACGTGCTCAGGCCCAGAGGTCTGGGGAGTGGGGTAGGGGCGGGTATGGGGTGGGGGGTTCGGGGGGTCGGGCGGGGCGAAGGGGTCCTGGAAGGGATAGGTCAGGTGCGAGCAGAGCGTTGGTGGGTGGGCTTATGGGGCGCAGCGGGGATGACCCAGGAGACAGGAAGGGGGCGTCACCCATGCTGATAGGCTGGAATCGTAAGTCCCATAGTCCCTGCTGCC
The DNA here is from genome assembly GCF_002288905.1 of Enhydra lutris kenyoni. Taxonomy (NCBI): domain Eukaryota; kingdom Metazoa; phylum Chordata; class Mammalia; order Carnivora; family Mustelidae; genus Enhydra; species Enhydra lutris. The sequence continues at coordinate 27,885,655 of NW_019154123.1, forward strand.
AGGAGCAAGGGCAGGAGATCTGGTTCCAGCCCCATGTGGGCCCCCAAGGCTGTCTCTTCAACCACTGCAGGCACTGGAGACGGTAGTTGGGCCTTTCTTCCCCGTGTAGGCTATAGACCTGCAGGCCCCGGGCGCCTAGAGCAGCAAAGGAAGGAGGGGTTATCCCAGGGCCTCTGGCCACAAGCTCTCTGCTTTAGCAGCCTAACTCATCAATGCACATTCTGCATGCCACCACCCCCACCCCGACTCTGGACAGCAACTCCAGGGAAGGGACCCAGTTCAGACTGGCTCCTTTTATGAGACATCCAGAGGCCCTTAAAACTTGGATCTTAGAGGGAAACCCTGGGACAAGTGCTGGGCAGAGCAGACTCACCTGCATGCACTCAGAGCCAGACCCCAGCCCTGAGCTTCCGTCCACCAATCCTCCAACCCTCCCATCTGCCCTCTGAACTCCAGTGCCTTCCCATCTCCCCAAACTAGTCCTTCCTAATGTATCCTTTATCTCACTAAGGGGCGCCACCAGCCACCAGCTCAGACCTTGGCTTTCATCCCTGACCCTCCCCCTCCCCCAGCACAAACTGCCAAAGTAGACAGGACAACAGCCAGCTGGGGGCTTGCTCCAGCACCGTGAGGCTGAGGAAGCATCCTCTGGGCCCAGAAGCCATCCTCAGAAGGGACAAGTAACTAGTAACTTCAAACAAGTTCCCTGTCAGGGGTTTGAATTTAAGCTTTAACCATAGGTTACATACTGCCTACCCCAAAAGCCAGGAGTGAGAAGGGGCCTCCAGAGTCCAATAAGACACAACAGGACATAATGTATTAGATTTTGACCCTGTTCCCACACAAAAGAAGAAATTGCCAAGATAACTGTATTTTGTTAAGGTTTTAAAAAAATAATTATTTTATCTTCTTTACAATGGCCGGATATCATGGGAAACAAATCAGATATTCTTCCCCAAAACACACACACACACACACACACACACACACACACACACACACAATCGTATTGTGCCCTCTAGGTCACAAGAAGATGCATCTTGATAGAATGGCCCAGAATCTGACAGGGCAGTTCTCTCCACAAGATGGCACCCACGATTTGACATAGCTTCCGTGTACCAAAAGCTCTTGTCCCAGAGCAAAGAGAAGTAGATTTATGCTTCACAATCTACATGGCTGATTTCCAATGCTAAACTGTCCTTCATTCAACTCACATTTTGGGAACTATAATCTCTGTCCCGTTGGGGCCTCTGGACAACAGATTGAGTCATATCCCGTGGAGCCTCCTGGTACAGAAGCCCTGGCCTTCTTAACAGAGTGAGAGCTCCTTGAGAGCAAACATAGTCAGTCTTTTTCCTTTTTTGCTCTGCCCCCTTCCTATTCCTGGCTTTTAGCACATAGCAGGTGCTCAATAAATGATGACTGGCTGAATGTCAGACTTCTGGATCTCCCCCCCAGTAGATTGCCTGCGGGGATCTCATCTGGGTTCTTATTCCAGCCCTGGGACAGGACACTTGGACCTAACGGTCCATTCATATCCCCACCTCCTGGCTCGCCCTGTCCTTACTTTCCGGATCTGGTCCCCCACCGAGAGACCTGGCTTTGGATGAGCTTTGGCTCATCCCAGGGAGGAGACATAACCCCAGCTGGGACTGTGTTGTGTGATGGCACAGAAGGTACCAGATGCACTTGGGTAGTGCCAAGTCCTGATTGTACTTGTGGGTCAGATTGTGTGGAGGATGCCCTGGGGCGGTGGAGATGCTAGAGGGCTGCCTCGCTAGGACTCTCATGACTCCTGGAGTTGAGGACAGAGAGGATTGGAGTCCAGCTCGTGTGTGAAGAAGTGGCACTTTTACCTGAGTTGGAATTCAGGAATTGGTCTGGTAGATACTTCTGCCACAGTGGCTGGGATGTCAGTGGGCTGTTTTCAAAACGCCCGTCTCCACTGCAGGCAAAGGGAAAAAATCGCACGCCTCCGTCACACACAGGGTCTTTCCTCTGGGTCGACTAGTTGTCATTCATGCCACCAGTGGGACAGACCATCACTCAGTGTGGGTAGTCATTAGATACCAGTCATTACACAGTCAGCTCATCAGGCAGCCGGCATCTCTGACTCCCAGCAACAAGCAGGAGGGCAGAGATGGGTGGGGCAAAGGGAAGGAAGGTTCCGATTTATTCTATAGCTGAACCACTGACTGCGAGAAGTGTGCACAAGGCAGAGGTGTGCACACAACAGGGTTCAGGCCTTCTTCTGATGAGTTTCCTTCAATGGGGGGATTGGACAGAGGGCTGGGGAGGGGACCAGACATTGGGATGCTAAGAGCCAGTCTCTGCCTCTGAGCAGTGACTCCTGACTTTCCTCCTCTCTGCCACAGGATAGGTGAGGCACATGGGTGGGACAACCTCCATGGGCTACTCAGGAGGGTGGGCAATCCCTAGCTAGTGGAATAATTCAACTTCTTTCTCTTTCACGGCACATGAAAAAGCAAGGGAAAGCAATAGAATTATAGGGGCAACCCTGAACACCATCTAAGAGAATTTGCATCAATGACCAGTAACACATTATGTGACCTTTACAATTGATTGCACACACCAGCATCTCGAAAGAGTGGTTGAGAACTGTTGTCAGAGACTGAGTCACCTTCACACACAGGAATCCATGGCCCCGTCCATGGCTCTCTCCCTCTACTCTCTGTCTTTCCCACTGACCCCCACACAAGCTGTTGGTGCCCCTAGATGAGGGACTAATGCTCAGCCCAACAGAAGTCAGGAAGGCAGATTTCAGCCTCAAATATCTGGTTGCAAGTTCCTGCTTTGCCACTTCCATCTCTGTGACTTTGGGCAAATTACTGATCTATTTTTACCTCGGTTTTCTTACCTGTAGAATGGGTAGTAAAGAGTATCTCCTTCATGGGTTGTGATAATTAGATAAAATAATGCATATTAAATATTTTGTGTAATAAATGTTGGCTGGTATTACTATGATACTTGAGAGGTCAAGAGGGGTTGACTAATGTCAGTAGAAATCAGAGAGGTCAAAGCTCTGGGAATTATCATGAAGCCTGGGGATTGGGTTGGGAAAAAGAATGTCAGGTGAATGGGCATCTTTTAATTTGAAACAGCAAGAAGTGGGAGCTGGAGTTGGTGTGAGTCAGAAACATCAGCAAGAAGGATTCACAGCCTGTCCTGGGGGGATTGGGAGTGGGTGTGCAGCCAAAATCCTGCCCTGGACCACTTCCTGTATCTGTTCAGTGCTGACTGCCCATCTCCGTCCTACCTGGAGAAGCCCATGAGGACCGGGTTGCCTGGGCGCTGGGTCACATCCCACTGCATGCCACCATTTTGGTAAAGAAACAGGGCGTAGGACCTGCTCCCATCCGTGGAAAGTATGGCCTGGTAGGTGTTGGTCTGGAGGTCAGTTGGAGACAAACATAGGGTTGCCTGTGAGAGATCTGGGGTCTCCTCTCTGGTGTCCCATCACCCTCCGCACCACCCTGCCCGGACACACACATCATCTTTTCCTGGCCTCCCCAGAAAATGTTTGGGATTATGCAGGACAGCTTTCACCCTGGGGATCAAGGCGCCTATCGTAGTGCATTTGCCTTCTTCATGACTTCTCTCCAGGGAGGGGTGATAAAAGGCTCTGGTTTAGGATCCAGTGAGAAGAGAGTTTGTGTAGAAAAGCTTCAGGACTCAGAAAGGTTAGCCACCACCCCAGAGAGCCAAGGGAAGCCTATTTAGCTTCCTCTGGGATATTTTTAAGCACATTGTTGAAATGTCCCCTCAACATAAATACTGTGGATGGACCACAGAGGTCCTCCAGATACTAGAGGTCCTCTGGAAGCAGATGCCAAGCACTGCTTGAACAAAGTAGGTAACCAACGAACTCATTGACCCAAAGAAGAAGTGAGTGACTAGACCACACAAGGGCTGTAAGAGCTGAGTCCCTGGGGGAAGATTGAGGACACCGTGTAGGCTGACCATTGCCCTTGGATGGCTCTGCCACTGAGAGCCAGAGTTGGAAGTCAGAAAGCCTCAGTTCCAAGCCTGGCTTTGTCATTTGCCAGCTGGGTGACCTTGAGCAGATTGCTTAACCTCTCTAACCATCATCTTCTAAAATGTAGATAATAATATCAGGTTGAGTCATATATATACAATTGCCAATAGTCATCCATTTTTGACTTACAAAAATTCTATTTCCTATGTTTCAACCCAATGAGTACTAAGTGAGTGCTCAGCCAACAGGGTGGGGGTGATCTGTCCCTGAGTTGGAACACATGTTAGAAGAGTGGCCCCTGCCTAGGGTTCTAGGATTTCTGACTTCCAGATGGTTCACAGGGAGCTGTCCATTGTTTCACTCACCCCAAAGGTCCACCGGGCGGGATAGGCAGGGGCTTTGACCCACGTGACCTTTAGGGTCCACCTTGCTTTGTAGTTCCAGGTGTAGGTGAACTTTCTAATCCAAGACTCAACCTGCCAGACTAGCAGGTTGTGTTCATTATAGAGTGTCTCATATTCCTAGCAAAGGAAAGCAGATAAGACAAGGAAATGAGGGTCCTACCTGCAGGTATTTTCATGGTTGTGAAAGGGTATTCCCAAGTCTATGTAACAGCCCTGTTCTGTTTCCTCCCCACCCTCATATTTAAACATCATCCCTTGCCCACACGGAGCCCAGGCTCGGACAACAGTAACATGTGCGCGCACGCACACACACACACACACACACACACACACACACGGCCACATAGCCCTTTGTCTCTCTTTGCTGGCTGCCGGGGGATCCTGAATTCTGGGCTTGGAAAGGCTCACCTGATAAAATATGGTTCCCTGGCCACTGGAAAAATCAGCATCGTCCCAGAATGGAGCCACCAGGGCCACAGGGTCCCAGCCTGTGAAGCCTCTACGAGGGGGATTAGGGTAGGAGAAAACCTGGTACTCTGACTCCGGGAAGATGATCTGCCCGTTATCTGTGAACTGGGTACAAAAGTTCTTCTGGTTAGTGTTTAGGGAGGGAGGAGGAAGGGACAAAAATATCCCAGCACAGTGCCAGCTCCTCAGAAGTGTGACCCCCAAGGACCTCTCTGGGTAGAACTGCAGAGATGTCAGCAACTTCCACAAGATCATTTCATTCATCTCCCTGCCTGTTGGGAGAGACCCCTTTACGTAGTTCTCACACAATACTCTTCATCTGCAGGACACTCCCCAGTTTTAAGTACTTCCTGACATGGTAGGTATTCCCCTGCTTCCATGGCCAACCCCATCTACAAACAGGCCCATCACAGAGCAGAGCCGTCTGGGTGAGTCCCCATAGAGCCATCCTGAGGCTCCATCCACATCAGAGGGGGCTAGACAATTGCTACACTCAGTCCCGTCTCTGGGTTGCCCTATCTTAGTGTGTCCTGTCCCAGCCCCCATGCCCACCACTGAGGCCCGCAGGGACCACGACCACCATTCCGTCTCTCCTCCAGGAGACATGGCGTCCTTGGACTGAGGAGCCAGGAAATATTCATAGAAAATGTAAACATCATTAAAAGGCGGTTTCCCAAGTAGAGCTTCCAACTCATTAAAAAGGCTCTGAAAACAGTGGAGAGCTTAGTGGGCTCCCAGACCTCTCTATTGAGGTAAAAACACTTTTGTCCATGAGGGGAGGAGGGCCTTGCCTAGCTCAGTCTTCCTCAGTCAGCACCTAGGCATTAAAGAGTATAAATGCAAACTGTGCCAGAGGCAGGGACACAGGAGGTGTCTAACAAGTGTTGTTTGTTGCATTCTTCCTTCCTCTGGACCACAGTCATGGTCACAGGGCCATCTCCAAGCCCTGGAGAGAGAAGCAGAGTCTGGGGAACACAGGTCACAGGTCCTGTCCTTTGGGCTACAGCTGGGGACTCACATAGAGGTAATCCCGGAGAGAGAAGCCAAGAGGGAAGCCAATCTGGGGCTTGAAGAGTGGAGAGGTGAAGTCTGAGATCCTCTTGACAAACTCCAGATCTCCAGCACTTGGCCCATAGGGGAAGAGGGGAACACCTGGGTCAGCACAAAGAAGGGCAGGAAATTCTCATGGGTCCTGACTACCTTAGGGCTGACAGAGAGCTTCCCCCAAGATGCCCCTCCACCCAACTCAGAGTCCTCAAGGACTCTTCTGTCTCCCTCTCTGCTTGCATTTAACCCATCTCTTCATTTTACCCCTTCAGTAGGTACTCTCATCCTTTACCATTTTGAAGAAAAACAGGTCCTGCTGTCAGAACACCAACAGGTTATTCTGCATCTGTTATGATTCTCGTAATTCTTTCAAGGGTTCAAAGACAAAACTCCAATATGAAGATCAGTAATTGAAATAACCATTTCCTAGAAAGAGACTTATTTCCTAAGATGGTATTTCTTTAGATACAGTGGGTGGACCCACCAGAATTTGTCCTTGACCCCTTAGAAGTCTTTGGGCTCCAGTTCAAGAAAGCTTATCCTAAATATTTCTCAAATGGGTCTCCTCCTTTCTTTCCTGGCAGCCCTCCCTTGGTTTGCTTGGAATACCACAGTATCTGTATACAACTCTCCTGGCCACCTGCAAATTCATCCAACACCCCAAACACTATAGCACCATTCATAAACACAGATCCTACCATGTCCTCCCTGGTTCCCTCACATGTCAGCCTCATTTCTCAATACTCTTCCCTTTGTTTCCAGCACCCCCAAGTGCTTTGGGGATATCCTCCCCATGTAATATTGGGACTACTGTTCATATCTAGATCTTTATTCCAGCTCTTCAAGCCCTCCTGCCTGCTTGGGATGTTTCCTCTTCCCCAACTACTATTCATTCTTTCCAGAAAGCCTCCTCTTTACCATGAGCACACCCCTACATCCCCTAGGGACCTTCCATTGTGCATGTCCAACACCCTACATTTATTCCTCTAATTGCACCTATCAAGGCAGGAGATCTGTCTCCTACTAAACCGCACCTTGATCATTTCTTAACTCCCCATCCTAGCCCAGTGCCATGTACAAAGCCAGCCTTCAGTACCCAACTCTTGTGCTGTCTCAAAATCCCCTGTGAGAACCTGTGATCCGAGAGAGCAGTCTATGAGCAAGCAGGCTGAGGTGGAGTTACAGCACTCCTCTAAAGGGGATATGGGAGCACCTGAGGAGGCAGTTCCATGGAACCAGCTCCCCCAGCTACCCAAAAGGGCTCTCACTGGTAGATCTCACCAAGTTGCCATAACTTCAGCACCCACACCAACTCAATTCTCTCCATCGCAATATGGAGAGCCCCTAGACCTACAGAATCACTAACCTTTCTTGGGCTTGATGGGGACTGGAGCAGGTGTTGAGTGTGTGCCTATGGATGTTCTAGGAGACAAGGTTGTATGGGTCTGGGAGGTTGTTGAGGGTGATGGTGTTGTCCTTCTCTGGCTGCCTATCCTCATTGAGGTGGTGATGGTTCCTGGGCATGCAGAGATAGAAAGCTGGAGTGGGTCTTACAATCACAAAGTAGCAGAGTCAAAGAGAGTGATACACTTCAGGAGCTGGGAGAGACAGCAAGAAACTCTCCTCTATCTTCTGCCCACACCCAAATTGATCCCTGCACAAGAGCAACTGTCTTCTGGGTTAGAGGGAATGGTGACACATCACTCACTACATTCCCACTTGCTTCATCTTGTGGCTCTGCCCTCAATGCTAGCCTGGTAATGCTACATCACCATCCTCTCACAAGCACTTACCTAGGCTGACCTGAGCCAACTGAGCCACCCTGAGAGACCAAAAACCCGGAGGCCCCACCTACCTGATGTCTGAGTCCTCACAGTGGAGCTTGAAGATGCTGTGGATGGTGGGAAAGTGCTGGTAATAGACAAAGGAGTAGAAGAACCTGTGAATGGGATGGTGGAACTCCAGGTGATGGGAAAACCAGGGGCTGACTGAGAAAATGAAGAATTACTGGTTGAACTATAGAAATTGACTATGGTCTGAGCTGTGCCCATATCACTAGATGTAATAGACTCAGAGAAAGCACGGTCTGTGGATGGATGAATGACATCAGACCAAGATGAAGGTCTGTGACTCACACTGGAAGGCAATGAAGAGATTGTTGTCACAGATGTGCCTGTGTCCAGGGAAATGCCCTCTTTACCAGTGTGTTCACTTAGGGAAGAAGAAGGATTTGATGTGATCACTGTTGAGATGGTGTTGGTGTGAGGTTCTCTGCTGGTGTCCGTGGTCTGACTCGTGTGGTCCTGAGATGATGCTGTTGTGTCTGGAGCAGTACTGAAGGAAGAGTGAGGTGCCGAGGTTCCCCCAGGCACACCTGTGCTTGTGACACTTGAGGTGAGTGGCGTTGCACTTGTCTGATCAGACCGTGGCATGTGTGTTGTGGTTCCATGCGGGGTGTCTGTTGACACTGGTGTGGGGATCTCTGAGGTCGTCGCAGGTGTGTTGCTAACAGTAGAAGAGGACGAAATGTCAGCTATAGCGGCTGATGACGTGGGCATTTCTGACCGTGTGGAAGTCTTGTCGCTGACACTGGAAGGACTGGACGTGCCTGCTGTCCCAGAGGTGGCTGTGTCGTGGGAAGTCTCGTGCGTGGGAGTGGATCCACGTGTGGAGGATGAAGGAGTTGATGTGGTCACTGTTGAGATGGTGCTGGTGTGAGGTTCTCTGCTGGTGTCCGTGGTCTGACTCGTGTGGTCCTGAGATGATGCTGTTGTGTCTGGAGCAGTACTGAAGGAAGAGTGTGGTGCCGAGGTGTCCCCAGGCGTTCTTGTGCTTGTGACACTTGAGGTGAGCGATGTTGCACTTGTCTGATCAGACCGTGGCATGTGTGTTGTGGTTCCACGCGGGGTGTCTGTTGACACTGGTGTTGTGGGGATCTCAGAGGTCGTGGCAGGTGTGTTGCTAACAGTAGAAGAGGAGGAAATGTCAGCTGTAGGAGCTGATGACGTGGGCATTTCTGACCGTGT
>NW_019154123.1:27894696-27931962 GCF_002288905.1 Enhydra lutris kenyoni
CCCCAGGCGTTCTTGTGCTTGTGACACTTGAGGTGAGCGATGTTGCACTTGTCTGATCAGACCGTGGCATGTGTGTTGTGATTCCGCGTGGGGTGTCTGTTGACACTGGTGTTGTGGGGATCTCTGAGGTCGTGGCAGGTGTGTTGCTAACAGTAGAAGAGGACGAAATGTCAGCTGTAGCGGCTGATGACGTGGGCATTTCTGACCGTGTGGAAGTCTTGTCACTGACACTGGAAGGACTGGACGTGCCTGCTGTCCCAGAGGTGGCTGTTTCGTGGGACGTCTCGTGCGTGGGAGTGGATCCACGTGTGGAGGATGAAGGAGTTGATGTGGTCACTGTTGAGTTGGTGCTGGTGTGAGGTTCTCTGCTGGTCTTCTTGGTCTGACTCGTGTCAGTCTTAGAAATTGTTGGATTTCCTGGAATAGATGAAGGAACAGAGTGCTGTTAAGGGTCTTCTAATTCAATTGTCATTGAGACTTTTGAGTTGATAGGAATAAAATTGCCTGTGTCCTGTTGTAATTTGTGTTTTGTGTCTTACAGTGGTATTTATTGAGCTGATGCCTCCACTCTTCTGACATTTTCATATTTGTGTGATTGGCATTTCAGTACGATTTTTCACAAGGGGTTCTACTTGGTAAAGTCCGTTTTGTCAGGGGGATTGAGGATTATCCACTTTACATATATGAATGAATGTCTTATGAGACATGGGAGTAACTGTGGAGTTTTTAACTATTTTGTACATGTCCATATCCATATCATAATGCCCCAGACTAAATGGCTGTAAGGATTTATTTATTTACCCATGCTAATATTTTTACTCACATAAGAAACAATTAGTCTTAAATTATATGGTAACGAATGTTTGTGGTAGCAATTTGTCTCCATTAGCAGTTAGTTTGGAAGATAGTAATGGAAAATGGTGGAGTTGACCTCCTACTTTCCCCATTCCCGGGTTAGAAGTCATCACTCATGTACCTCAGTTTCAGATGAATGTTTTATTTAAAATACACCCACAGTTCATGTACTCAACAAATTTCAAATTGTCACCCATCCTATACACGTTTTTCTTAAGCACTACAAAGGAGTTGTATAACCTCCTCTTCTTTTCCCAGCCTCTCTTTATTCTCCTTAATCCAGTGTTTATCCCTCCAGTTTCCTTCCCAATTTGTGTCTTCATCCCATCAAAACTTTTTCAGTTTTAACACCTACTGTTATTCTTGTTATCTTGTTTTACTCCTTTATTTCTTTCTATTAGTCCATCTGAAACATGCCAAAAATTCACTGGCCTATCAGAAACTTCTCTGGAGAGCAAGAATTGGTAAATAGTTGTGATCTTGTATGTTTGAATCCCGGACATGCCTAAATACGTTTCCTATCGACAGCAAACATGTCGACCATTTGTACTATCTTAAACAACTTGTTTATTCAGTGTTAAGCATTTGGAAGTACACCCAATGTACACCCATTCCAGCAGAATGTGAGGACTCAAGTTTGAAGTGACTCCTTCTGTGGAATAGTGTGGGTATCTATTGAAATAGCATGGGGTTGGGAATCCTGTCTTCTCTTCAGGTAGTTATATTTATTTCATCTCACTCTTTCTGAGGACCTTCCTTGTGGGTGATTCCTCTGCCTACAATCCAGAACTTTTCTTCCCTACTTTACCTTTTCTTTTTAAGTAGAAGTTGAAGTAATTCTATTTGATTTTCAAAATCATGTGGGTTCTTGAGCTCAGGTCATCCCCATTTCTACAAACCTCAGCAAGCTATTTCTAAAGATCCAGCCACCTTAAATTGTCATATGGGCCATGACATGTGCCCCCAAACTACTTTTAAGACCAACAAAACCGTTTTTATGTTCATTTTTTAATGTTCATTTTTTACAATCAGAAGGGGAAAAAATCAATGTGATAATAGTGAATATATAATAATTAATCTATCCTTGGTCACATTTTTCTTTAATTCAACACAGCTGTAAAATAATTTTTTTTAACAACGTGAGGATCCCAGGAGGGCAACAGTGCTTAGAGTCCATGAAAGTTATTGTATGGCCCTTTATCTAGACCACCTGAAGAAAAGCATGGACCCATTGGTTAAGAGATAGACATCATAGTAGAAGTTCATTTATGACAATCTAATTTCATTTAATATTTTGCATTAGTTCAGTAACTTAAATTGTTTTTTTTCTCCAAAAACCATCTTTGGTTCCCCCGAAAAACATTTTCCCCCTTGCAGTTCTTGAGATACAACAAGAAATCCAGTTTTAACAAACTTGAAGTATTTAGGTCTTTCCTGAAAACCCTTTTCCATTTACCAAGAGATGTTGTTCTCTTAAGTATTATGAACATCAAGACCAAGATACTGCTCCTTCTTTTTTTTTTTTTTGAAAGATTTTATTTATTTATTTGAGAGAGAGGCAGTGAGAGAGAGAGCATGAACGAGGAGAAGGTCAGAGGGAGAAGCAGACTCCCCATGGAGCTGGGAGCCCAATGCGGGACTCAATCTTGGGACTCCGAGATCATGACCTGAGCCGAAGACAGTCGTCCAACCAACTGAGCCACCCAAGCGTCCCAATACTGCTCCTTCTTTGAAGAGAGTTCTTTTCTCCAAGGTGACAATAGCCAATTTCAATATACTTACTGGAAGAAGGAGATTTTTCATGATTGGCCAAATTCAAAATACTCAAAGGATTGATAAGATTAATATTTAGAAGAAAGGGGGTAAGGAGAGGGTGATTGGGTTATGGACACTGGGGAGAGTGTGTGCTATGGTGAGTGCTGTGAAATGTGTAAGCCTGATGATTCACAGACCTGTACCCCTGGGGCAAATAATATATTATATGTTAAAAAAAATGTTTTTAAATAAATAAATAGAAGAAGGGGCTTCTCTAGATGATTGAGGGCTCTGACATATATAGTCAGGGCCCCAACAGTAAATTTGTCAACTACATGTGCTAACTTTTTTTAAAACCCTATAATGTGAATATCCCTTTTAAATGAAAAAGACATAGTCAATTTTTTCAAGAAATTTCAAGAAATCTCAATAAAATTAAGTTTTCATCTTTTTTATTTGATTTGAAGGGGACAGACTTTCTTGCTGAAGTTGCCAAATATTTCTTCCCTTAAGACAGCCCTGAGAGGTCCAAAGAGATGAAGGTAAGTTCCTTCCCTATGGACAATAAATAGTGTCTATGTGGAAGGAAGACATTCAGTCGCACAGCACAGTATGCATCCCTGACTAGCTCACTGGCACTGAGCCTAAATTAGCCCAAGGTTGAGTCTGGACAATAAAACCTGCTCCAGGTCGGAGATTTAGATATGCCTACAGGCAAACTTAATGGAAAAATTCTGCAACAAGAGCTCGGTGTCCAGGTGCAAGATTCCTATAGAGTGACTATCTCAGGACTGTATCAACCCACAGCAGTCTTCCTTATGAAGAGGAGGGCAAGGTTAGACTAGAAAGGTTACCAGACCATTTTAAATGCCCCAGTGGGAGAAAACGTTAGCTCTTGCACCTGAACGATAATTTTTTTAAACAAACAAACAAATTAAAGGTCTACTTTCCCCCTTCATTTCTAACATTTGTTCCAATCTAGCAGAAACCTAAGGAGTATGTACTCTACCTTGGTCATTTTATAACACGATGTTAATTTAACTGATCATGCCTTTTTTTTTTTTTTTTCCAATTTACTTGCTAGGCAGAATATTTAAATACCAGCCTGTTTGGTTTAAAATATTTGACTGTGCTCCCACTAGTCACAGACAAATTCTCAGTCAACCAGTAGGGCAGACTATCCTCCTGAATTTTATCTTTAAGGGTGTTGGGTCTTTTAGAGCAAAGAAGAGCAAATAAGAAACCAAGAAACAGAGTCTTTTTTGTTTTGTTTTGTTTTGTTTCTTTCAGGAACTTATTCTTTTTTGTTTTCATTGGCTCCTTAGCTATACTCAAACTTTTTTTTAACCTCGATGTTCCTAACTAGTTGTTGATGTTTGTCCTAACTAGTTGTTTGATGATGTTGGTGAACATCATCAAAAAGACGTGACATACTCCCCACCCCGCATTGACCCAACAGCTGGACCCCGGGCACTTGCAAGCTCCTTGCCCCTCCCTTTATCCTGGGAATGTGGGTTCCATGTCCATTTCCTACTCCCAGAGGCTGCTCCAAGGACAGCCTTAGGATGGTGACGTAGTGTTGGAAACACCTACAGGACATATGTGACTGAGCCCAGTTAGGGCCTCTCTATAACCTTGTAAGATCTGGCAGGCAGGTGCCAGGATCTATTCATCTTGCTGCTGCCCAAGACAAGCCTGTACTTAAGTTCCCTTTGCTATTATTAAAACTGTAACCTACCAATCTGGAGTGGCCCACCTCTTTCCTGGGTCTCTCTCGACCCTCTGAGCACAGGGGCCAGTTTCAGATTACACCTGGGAAGTTCACAGGAGGGTCACAAACGAACAGATGAAGTTCACAGAGAGACGAATGCCCAGAGAAGGTTCAAAAGCAGTTCCTGGAGTTGACTATAATTCCACCACTTTCTTTTCTTAAGAAAGCAATTTGGATGGGGTGCCTGGGTGGCTCAGTGCGTTAAGCCTCTGCTTTGGCTCAGGTCATGATCTCAGGGTTCTGGGTCCTGGGAACAAGCCCTATATCAGACTCTCTGCTCAGCAGGGAAACTACTTCCCCCTCTCTCTCTGCCTGCCTCTCTGCCTACTTGTGATCTCTCTCTGTCAAATAAATAAATAAAATCTTTAAAAAAAAGAAGAAGAAAACAATTTGGACATTCAGGTTAGTGAGAATGATTATGAGTCAGCTTTAATTTATTAAAATATAAGTGACTCAAAAAATATAAGTGACTCACTTGCCTTTTTTGTGCCTTTTTTGTTTTGTTTTACTTTTTTTTTAATTTAAGACTTTATTTATTTATTTGACAGAGAGAGAGAGTACAAACAGGAGGAGCAGTAGGGAGATGGAGAAGTAAGCTCCCCGCTGAGCAGGGAGCCCAACACAGGACTCAAGTCCAGGACCCCAGGATCATGACCCAAGCTGCAGGCAGGTGCTTAACTGACTGAGACACACAGGTACCCCTGTGCTTTGTTAATAGTAGTTAATGAAAGGTGACATACTTCTAAGCTGGCGTGGACAGACGCATGGAAAGAGCTGCAGACTGAGCTTGGAGGTTCTTAACCCTCAAATGAGTCTGCTTCAACTTTAAAAGGAGACTTCCTATATTCAGAAAGATGAGTAGATTTGCTTATAGGACTTCTAATTTTATGCTTGAACTCTCTTCAGTAAAGTTGCAAAACTTGTTTTCTCCAGATAAGGTTTAGATTAGAAAACATTCCCTACACAATTATTATCAATTTTATTTCATTTTCCTAAGAAAATAATAAGAGCATTGCTCTATTATCTGACTTTGAGTCACCAGACAGAAGTTACAGACATGCCAGACTTATTAAATTTATTATAAATTCTTGGCAATTAATATATTTTCAGAACCTGCATCACCTCTGTTACAATCAATATCAGCAGCAAAAGTTTCATGATAGCATAGCCCAATTTTTTTTAAGTAAATATTTTTGTTTGTTTATAACAGTAGTACAACTCTGTTTCCAGCAATATGGAAGAAGAGATAAGCCTTTAAGGGCAAAACCTGCAAATGCCATATAATGTGTGCAGAGCTGACTGAGATCAGAAGAAAGGAAAGAAGTACTCAGGAGTGAAAGAGCTGAAACCTGAGATGGTAAGTCAGCCTCCCACAGGATCTTCAGCTCTTTGAGATCTAGAGTGTTGAGTTTTAAAGGCTCCATGGGAAAAGGAGACACATTCTCAGATCAGGACACTGTAAATTGAGTATCTCCTACATAAATCTGGAACTCTCAGAGAAAAGGTGAACAAAAAATTCAGAAAGAGGGGTGCCTCGGTGGCTCAGGGGGTTAGGCCCCTGCCTTCGGCTCAGGTCAAGGTCTCAGGGTCCTGGGATCAAACCCCACATCGGGCTCTCTGCTCAACGGGGAGCCTGCTTCTTCCTCTCTCTCTGCCTGCCTCTCTGCGTACTTGTGATCTCTGTCTGTCAAATAAAATCTTTTTTAAAAAATCAGAAAGAAAAAAGGAAAAGAAAACTGAATGGAGGATATAATTAAGAGAAGAATAGAACATACTGAAACAGAAACAATTGAAAATAGAATCAACAAAGCCGAAAGTAGGTTCTTTGAAGATACGGTAGACAAACTTCTGGCAAGGTGAATTAAGACAAAGAAAGAAAGAAAGAAAGAAAAGAAGATAATAGAAAGGAAGAATATTAGGAATGAACTTAACTTTGCATCTTAAGGACCTAGAAAAAGAAGAACAAACTAAACTCAAAGCCAGAAGAAGGAAAAAGTAATAAAGATTAGAGCAGAGATATGTGAAACAGAGAATACAAAAATAGAGAAAATCGATAAAACCAAAAGTTGCTTCTTTGAGAAGACCAGCTAAATGGATAAAACTGTAGCTAGGTGGACTAAGAAAAAAAGAGAGAAGATTCCAATTACTGACATGAGAGATGAAAATGGGGACATTACCACCAATTCTACAGAAAGAAAAGATCATAAGGTAGCACTGTGAACAGTTCTTCACCAACAAATTAGATAACCTCCACGAAATGGTCAGTGTGTTTCTGAGAAACACAAAACCTGTCAAGACTAAATCATAGGGCGCCTGGGTGGCTCAGTGGGTTAAGCCGCTGCCTTCGGCTCGGGTCGTGGTCTCAGGGTCCTGGGATCGAGTCCCACATCAGGCTCTCTGCTCAGCGGGGAGCCTGCTTCCCTCCCTCTTTCTGCCTGCCTCTCTGTCTACTTGTGATCTCTCTCTGTCAAATAAATAAATAAAATCTTTAAAAAAAAAGACTAAATCATAAAAAAATAGAAAATCTAAATAGATCTATAACTTGTAAGGAGACTGAATCAGTGATCAAAAATCTCCCAACAAAGAGAAGCCCTGGGCCTGATAGCTTCTGGGGAATTCTACCAAACACTCAAAGAAGAGCTAACACCATCCTTTTCAAACTTTTCCAATAAACTGAAGAGGAAGGAACACTCCCTAACTCATTTTTTTTAAGATTTTATTTATTTATTTGAGAGAGAGAGGGGGAGTGAAGGCTAGAGCAGGAGCAGAGGGAGAGGAAGAAGTAGATTCTCCACTGAGCAGAGAGCCAGATGTGGGGCTTGATCCCAGAACCCTGGGATCACAACCCGAGCTGAAGGTAGGCACCCAACTGACTGAGCCACCCAAGTGCCCCACCCTAACTCATTCTTTTTTTTTTTTTTTAGATTTTATTTATTTATTTGACAGAGAGAGATCGCAAGTAGGCAGAGAGGCAGGCAGAGAGAGAGGGAGAAGCAGGCTCCCTGCCAAGCAGAGAGCCCGATGTGGGGCTCGATCCCAGGACCCTGAGATCATGACGTGGGCTGAAGGCAGAGGCTTAACCCACTGAGCCACCCAGGCACCCCCCTAACTCATTCTTTTAGGCCAACATTACCCTGATAACAAACCCAAATACACTACAAGGGGAAAAAAATACATCCCTTGGGACCAATATTTCTTACACTGATGCAAAAATCTTCCACAAAATAGAAGCCAGCTGGATTTAGCAGCATATTAAAAGTATTATACACCATGACTAAATGAGATTTATTCCTGGAATGCAAGGATGATTCAACATACAAAACTTGATCAATGCAATACACCACATTAATAGAATGAAGGTGGGAAACAACATGGTCATTTCAATTGATAGAGAAAAAACATTCGACAAAATTCAATACTCTTTCATGATAAAAATGCTCTCCAAACTAGGAGCAGAAGGAAACTACCTCAATATAACGCAAATTATATATTGAATTCCCACAATGAACATGACCATCATACTCACGGTGAAAGACTGAAAGCTGTTTCTCTTAAGATCAGAAACAAAGCAAAGATGCTTGTTTTCACCATTTGTATTCAACATAGTAGTGGAAGTTCTAGCCAGGTCAATTATGAAGAAAGAAAAAAGGAGAAAGAAAAGGAAAAGGAAAAGACAAAAAAAGGAAATAAAAAGGCATCCAAATTAGAAAGGAAAAAGTACAATTATCTCTGTTTATAGAAGATATGATCTTATATGTACAGAACTCTAAAGGTTCCGCACTAAAAACTTATAAAACTAATAAGTGAATTCAGCAAAGTAGTAGGATTCAAGATCAACACACCTTGAATCAAAAATCAGTTGTATCTCTAAACACTAATAATGAACAATCCAAAAAGGAAATTTAAAAAACAATTCTGTTTATAATAGCATCAAAAAGAAAAAAAATACTTAGGAATTAACTAAGAAGGTGAAAGCCTCATACAATAAAAATTACAGGGCACCTGGGTGGCTCAGTGGGTTAAGCCTTTGCCTTCTGCTCAGGTCATGATCTCAGAGTCCTGGGATCGAGCCCCACATCGGGCTCTCTGCTCAGCAGGGAGCCTGCTTCTCTCTCTCTCTCTCTCTGCCTGCCTCTCTGCCTACTTGTGATCTCTCTGTTAAATAAATAAATAAAATCTTTAAAAAAATAAAAATTACAAAATATTGCTGAAAGTCATTAAAGAAGGCATAAATAAATAAAAATAAACCCCAAGTTTAATAGACTTAATGTTGTTAGGATGTCAGTACTATCCAATGTGACCTACAAATTCAATGCTGCCATCCCTGTCAAAATCCCAATGACATTTTTTGCAGAAACAGAAAAACTTATCCTAAAATTCATGTAGAATCTCAAAGGACCCTGAACAGCCAAAGCAATCATGAAAAAGAAGAGCAAAGTTGGAGGGCTCACACTTCTGATTTCAAAACTTACTACAAACCTATAGTAAACAAAACTGTAGTACTGACATAAAGACAGACTTGCAGACCAGTGGGATAGAATAGAGACCCAGAAATAAACCCTCATATATATTGTCAAATGATTTTTGACAAGGAAACCAAGACTATTCAATGAGAAAAGTACAGTTTGTTTTTAAATAAACAGAGTGCTGAGAAAACCGGATATCCATGGGGCGCCTAGGTGGCTCAGTGGGTTGAAGCCTCTGCCTTCGGCTCAGGTCATGGTATCAGGGTCCTGGGATCCAGCCCCGCATCAGGCTCTTTGCTTGGCAGGGGGCCTGCTTCCCTCTCTCTCTCTGCCTGCCTCTCTGCCTGCTTGTGATCTCTCTCTCTCTCTCTCTCTCTCTGTCAAATAAATAAATAAAATCTTTAAAACAAACAAACAAACAAACCAAAATGGACATCCACTTGCAAAAGAATGAAGCCAGGCCCTTGAAGAGGTGTTTGTATACCGATGTTCACAGCAGCATGATTTATAATAACTAAAAACATAAAAGAAACCCAAGTGTTCTTTGATAAGTATCCACTGAATGGATAAGCAAAATGTGGGAAATACATACAATGGGATGTGATACAGCCTTAAAGAAGGAATGCAGTTCAGATATATGCTGTAACATGCATGAATATTGAGGAAATCATGTCCAGTGATATAAGCCCGTCACAAAAAAGGAGGTTGTACAACCTCCACTTAAATGAATCACTTAGAGTAGTCAAAATCATAGAGACAGAAAGTACAATGGTGATTGCCAGAATCTGGGAGGAAAAGGGAAATAAGGAGTTATTATTTTAATGGATATGAAGTTTCAGTTTCACAGATGAAGAGTTCTGGAAATGTGTGGTGATGACAGTAGCAAAACATTGTGAATGTACTTAACGTCATAGGATTGTTACTTAAAAATGGTTAGGACGGTAAATATCATGTATGTGTATTTTACCATAATTTAAAAATAAGATGAATTGAGAAAAAATAGAAATCTGATAGAAAATATTTTAAATTGAATCAACAGTTAAAAAATAAACCTACCCACAAAAGGTAGGTTAAGATGATATTATAGGCAATTAGATAATTCCAATTTTATATAAACTCTTCCAGAGCTTAGTAGAAGAGGGAATGCCCTACAACTAATTTTGTAAGATTATTATAACTTTAATACCAAAACCAAAGTATAAGACAGGAAAATTAGCCTGGGTGGCTCAGCCACACCACATTAATAGAGCTTTCAGCTCAGGTCATGATCCCATCATGGGGCTCCTTGCTCAGTGGGGAGCCTGATTCTCCCTCATTCGGCTTCTCCCTCTGCCTGCCACTCCTACTGCTTGTTCTCTCTCTCTCTCTCTGGCCAATAAATAAAATCTTTTTTAAAAAGAAGAAAGGAAAACTATAGATGAATAAATCTCAACAATAATGTAGATGGAAATGTCCAAAACGAAATATTAGCAAACCAAGTTCAACATTGGATTTATAAAAAAAAAAAATCATCATGATCAAGCTGGGTTTAAGCCAGAAATGCAAAAATATGGAATTTTATTAATGTAAGTCACAGTATAAACAGAATGGAAGGGAAAACATAATCATCCCAACAGTTGAAGGAAAAGCATATGACCAAATTCAATACTCATTCCTGTTAAAACTCTAAGCAAACTAAAAAAAAAAAAAGTGAACTCTTAATCTGACAAATGATGTCAATAAAAAACCATTAGCAAACATCATACTTGAAAATAAAATATTGAAGATAAAATATTGGAAACATTTTCTTTAAAATTTAGAATGAATCCATGTCAATTACTTATTTGACATTAGGCTGAATGGCTAGCTAATGCAATAAAACAAAAAAATAAAAATAAACAAGGATATGAAGTAATAGAGAAGTTCTATTTGGTATGGAAAGGAAGAAACACCCTGTGATCACTTGTAGTTGCTATAATTGTTTACATATAAAGCCCCCCAAATTTCAAATTATTAGCAAAGTTCTACATATATGATTAAAAATGTAAAAATAACTGTATTTCCATACATTAGCAAAAGGAAATATTTTTAAATGATAGTGTTTATGATAGTGACAAATATAAAATACCTAAGACTAAATCTAACAAAAGAGGTGCTTAATCTCTGTGGACAAAGTTATATCACTTCATTGCAATATATTAAAAAAGATCTATTCATTATTTTAAAATTGCAAAAGAGAGATAATTGAAAGATCCATACCCCATAATGTCACTACCCAGACAAACACATTATTTTATTTTTATTTAAAGTCAATCAATTAACATAGAATGTATTATTAGTTTCAGGGTAGAATTTAGTAATTCATTAGTTGCATACAACACCCAGTGCTCATTACATCACGTGCCCTCCTTAACACCCATCACCCAGTTATTCCATCCCCCCACCCCCTCCCCTCCAGCAACCCTCAGTCCGTTTCCTATAGTTAAGAGTCTGTTATGGCTTGTCCCCCTCTCTGATTTCGTCTTATTTTATTTTTCCCCTCCCTTCCCCTATGATCCTCTGTTATATAATAGAATATTACTCCACCATCAAAAAAATGAAATCTTGCCATTTGCAACGATGTGAATGGAACTAGAGGGTATTATGCTAAGCGAAATAAGTCTATCAGAGAAAGACAATTATCATGATTTCACTCATATGTGGAATTTAAGAAATAGAAAACCACATTAATGTGTGTCCTTCCAGCATTTTTTTGTTATATATATATATATAGTTTAACTTAGCCAACATATATAACTTTGCATCCATTTTTTAAAACTTCATCTGATATTATGAGCATCTCTTTGTGTATTTATTCTTTCTAAACATAGCCTGAGGAGACAAATCTTTTATGCCTTGGGTGGTATAGTTCCTTCTCTCCTCCCTTTTGGAGGCAAGGAAGTGCTGGCCAGGGGCCAGGGTGGCAGGGTTGGGGGGACTGGGAGGGAGGGACTGGGTCAACTAAGCCCAACAGCAAGATCTTGGGTGTTGTATGCAAAGTTCCCTTGCTGAGCTCTGGGGGCCCCTTTTCCCAACAAAATCATTCCCTCCACTGAAATCTTTCATTGCCACCATTCCCATTTCCATTTCCCTGCAACGGTGCAGCACGAGGGCAAGTGTCTCTCCTGGAACACTGAATTCCATGTGCTTAGTTAGCTCTAACCACCCCTCTCGAGACAATGAGAGCCCAAGAACCATGTACACTCTACTGGTTCTTTGCTTTGCTCGTAAGGTTTTCCCTAATAAACCTTATTTAATGCTTATTCCATGTGTCGCTAGTAGGTCTGTGTAAGTGTGTGCGTGTGTGTGTGTGTGTGTGTGTGTGCATGCATGTGTGTCCGTGCCCCTATGGAACATTGGATGTTGCCTTTATACATTAAATAATATTCCATCATAGGGACAGCCCGTATTTAACTTACTGGTGGATGCTTAGGCTATTTCCAATGTGTTGCTATCATAAATAAATCTTTGATGACTATCTTTGGGTAAATATTTTGTTTTGTTTTCATTATTTCAGCTCATTTCCTTAACAGAAATTTCAGTAAGTAGACTTACTGGTTAATGCTGTCATTAACAACTTTCATGTCGTTAATTCATACCGCCAAATTTCTTGACAGAGAAGTCATGCTGATTTACAGCCCCATTAGCTATTTCTCAATACTCTTTCCCTTTGTGTTTTTTTAAAAAGATTTTATTTATTTATTTGAGAGAGAGAGAGAGAGAGAGCATCGGGGGAGGGAAAAGGAGGGGCGATGCGGGGCTTGATCCCAGGACCCTGAGATCATGACCTGAGTCGAAGGCAGATAGTAACCAACTGAGCCACTCAGGTGTTCCTACTCTCCCCCTTTGGAAAACATTTGTACTTGGCAGTACCAGTTCTAAATCTTGTCCAACAGGGCTGTGTCCTGCTTTTGAACCTTTGTTTAAAAGATGTGCCTGTCCTGGGCTGAGTTGACTAGAATCTCCTGCTCCAATAAATAAGAAAACAAATGAGCCCCCTCAAGTTGATAACTCTTGTTTTCTCCTGTAGGGGAGAAGGCGCAGCCTTAACAAGTCTTTAAATCTGTTGGGCTTGTCTTTAGAAGGAAGAGATTAGCATTAGTTATATCAAAACTACACTACCATATCTGTCTTTCACCACCATTTAAACAAGTCTTAAGCCACTCCTTCCATGAATTAGTCAGCAATGTAGGAAAACAGTTTGCTAACCTCAAGTGAGTTATTCCTCCGCAAGAAATCCTGGTAGGGGAGAAAGCCATAAAGGAGCTCTCCTTGGTAAGAAAGTGGTTCTTAGAAGATAGGGTGCCTCCAAATCCCTGGGGTAACTTGTAGAAGTGGGTTCTGGGGCCTGCCACCAGAATCTGATTCCCTATGTGGAGTGGGGTCCAGGAATCTGCCCTTCACACATGTGCAGGGTGATTTTGATACCCGTGATCTATGGACCACATTTTAAGGAACACTATCCTTAAAACAAAATAATAGTATCTGCTCTTAAGAATTTTTGGTAAGGGGCATCTGGGTGGCTCAGTCGGTTAAGTGTCCACCTTCAGCTTGGGTCATGATCCCAGGGTCCTGGGATCAAGCCTTGCATTGGGCTCCCTGCTCAGTGGGAGCCTGCTTTTCCCTCCCCATTTCCCTCTGCTTATGCTCTCTTTCGAAAATAAATAAATAAAATTGTAAAAAGAAGAAGGAGGAGGAGGAGGAGCAGAAGCTTTTTTTTGTAAGCTAAAACCACCTTACTGAAGTTGTAAGGCAATGAAATCTGGGGGCTTGATCAAGCGTGATTCTCAAGAATATTCCCAGCCTTATTCTTGGTGCTCAAATTTTGCTGGAATGAACAGACGTCATCTTTTAACAGCATGCAAGCCCAGCTCTTCAGCTCCTATCAGATTCTTAAACAACTGAAACCTGTCATTCTCGACCCGGCCAAATGCATAATGTATTTGCAGAGCTAAGAGCTAGTGTGAAGAGTTGATATTTGAGAGAAACATTTTTCCTCTCTTCTCCTCTCCCTCCTTTCTCTATGAGAGTCCCTCTTCTACTTCACTGAAAAGAGCATCTAACTTGATCTCCTATGTCCCAGAACCCTCTCCACCAGGAAACGTCTCTGCCTTCACCTGGTCCCTCATTCTGGCCCCCAAAATGGGTTGACACTCTACCAAAAGGCTACACACAGAAAGACACACACAGACAGGCCCGGTGCCCAGTCTGCTCCCCTCTTCCCTCCTTGGGTGGCTCAGCCCATCACCTCTCTCTGTCTGAGAGTCTCCTTCTCTTCTGCTTACAAATGCGTTTCAGTCTCTCTCTCTTTAAGATTTTATTTATTTATTTGACGGACAGAGATCACAAGTAGGCAGAGAGGCAGGCAGAGAGAGTGGGGAGGAAGCAGGCTCCCCGCCGAGCAGAAAGCCCGATGTGGGGCTCGATCCCAGGACCCTGAGATCATGACCTGAGCCGAAGGCAGAGTCTCAACCCACTGAGCCACCCAGGAGCCCCCGTTTCAGTCTCTCTTGACTTAAACTAAGTCTTTCCTCCATCCTTATCCCTTATCTTTTGTTTCAGCCACGAGCATCCTGAAAGTCAGGTCTATACTCTCCACCTCTTTTTTACTCTCTATCTATTTCTTATACTCTGCCCTCCACCCCAGTCACCTCGCCAAAAACACATTCCTGAAAAGTTATAAAAACCCTCCTTCCTAATCACCAAAACCAATTTTCTTCAGTTCCCATTAGTCTCTGAAATCCAGCACCAACATCCATTCATCCTCTCAACAAAAGATTTACTGAGCACCCACATCAAGATTCTCCTCAGCCAGTGTCTCCTCACTACCGGCACGGCACTGCCTCCTCAAATGGAAGGACTCCGCTCATCCAGTGCTCTCCCCATTTCTTCTGCTCCCTGGGCCATTTCTCTTCTCTTCTCAGCTTCCAGAGGAAGTCAGTCTTCTGGGTGTCATCTCCAGCTTTTGCCTTTCTTCCTACAGCTTCTGTCTGGCTAGACTACATCTACTATTCACACCTTACAAATCTATAATTCTACCCTGGCTTCACACCCATTTTTCCAGACTCACCTTTCCAGTGATTACCTGGCTGGCCTGTCAAATGCAACATGTCCAAGCCAAACTTCCTCAGACTGTTTCTTCTGTCTTCCTATGTTAACTGTAACATCAGCCCCCAGGTACTCAGGACAGAAGCTCCCGAGTCCTCTTTGATTCCTTTGTTTTCCTTGTCCCCGACATCACAGTTTGGCACCAACTATTATTCCTCCGAGTTATTGCTCCCATCATGGTCTCTCGTTCACTTTGCTGTGTGAGCCTCATTACTCTGAATACTGAACGGCGGCCACTAACTGCTCCTCCTGGTTGCCCTACTCCCTGCCTTCACCCACTGCTGGCTTCATCTTCAGCTATGGGAACCGCGAAGGAGAATGTCTCATCGTCTCCTTAGCAGGGAAATTGAGAAAATGCCTGGATTGCCCTCTGTGGAAAGAAGCTATTTGGATCCTAAGGGCATGGGCCTAGTTGTCTTATCAGGGCTACGGAGATGGGTGACTGGAATTGCTCCTGTCATCCTCTTACAACTGTGATAAGGAAATCAGGATCCTGAAACATGTGTCCTTAGAGGGAGGCCATTTGGTTCTGGCTGAGCCTGTGGTTGAGAAGCGTGTTCAGTAGTCTTGTCCGTAGGTCTGTCTGTACTGCAGAGTGGTTTCTGTAAGGAATGCCCATTACCAAGATGTTTCTGTTGCACACATTGTCTCCTCTTTGAGTTTTTGAATGTCAGCTGACTTGTGGTTAATTGGTCAATACAGTTGGGAATAGCGATTTCTTTTGTACTTCTCTCACTAGGTACATTTGACTCTATAAACAATAAAAATGTTGGTACTGTGTATTTGTATAGGGCTTTATAGCTTCTTTTAATTAATAATACCCCCTTTTCACAGAAGAGGAAACTGAGATTTGGAGAGGCTGAGTGACTTGCCCAACCCCGCACGCCTTATAAGTGAGAGGGTGGGGGCTCACAGTAAGAGTCAAGGCTTGGAAACTGTGAGGTATTGCTTGGCTGTGGGACTGTCACTGAGGACATGGCCTCTCCACAGTTTGGGCTCTTCCAACCCTCCCTCAGGAGAGCTGAAGTAAAGGGTGGAGAAAAGGAGACTGACCTTCCCTGAATTCTTAGTCAGCCACAAGCAGAGTGTTCTAAGCCCGGTTCAGCACATTTTCGGGGACAAATGATGTGATACCAGGCTATTTCTGCCAATTTTCCTGGCATCTCCTTTTCTGTGATGATGCCAGTGAGTTACAATGGTTATTGACCCCTTGGGGTGACAAAAAGAAAACTTCTTAAAAGAAGTTTTCTCAGAGGAGTTTCCATCAAGGGCTAGTGAGGGCACCAGGGCTGGCCAGGAAGTGGGGCATTCCTCCCTCAGAGTCCTGGAACCCTCCATGGGTTTCTTGACTACCATGGCAGTGAGAGAGCGCTCAGCAAGGCAGTTACTACACTGTATCTGTTAGGAGGTATCTAACACTTGTATGAGTCCTCTCAGGGCAACCGGGATGCAGAAGTTGATGGTGTTGATAAGCATTGTTTCTTTTTTGCAGCCCTCTGGTGATTCCACAGGTATGAGGAGGTGATGGGTGTGTTGTTGACTCAGCTGAAGGAGTGGTGGCTGCAGTGGCGATGCTGGGGGAAGATAACATTTCCATAGCTGGTGAATCACTCCTTGAGGAGAAACAAAGCCTCCGTCTTACATGTGTGCATTGTGGGCAGAGGTTTATTCTTAGTGCCTCGTCTGTTTGTCTTGAGTTATTCCTGGAATTGGAGGTGAGGAACCCATGAGCCAAATCACCACAAAGTTTTACTTTTCTGATGCTATTTCCTGATTAGTGGGGCTCTTTGCCAGGCTGTGCCTGGGGCAGCAGAGAGCTAAGGAAGCACCCACCTGTGAAGATAGCCATGAAGAGAAAATGGACTCATGGATGGGAAGCAGGTGCCCTCCAAGTTATATAGAGGTTGGCAGAGGATGGCAGGACTACCTGTCTGGCCTCCCTATTTGGGAGCCAAGGGCAATCTGTGTGTGTGTCAGCCTCAGAATCGGCACAGCTCTCACCCTAATAGTTGGTAACTGGGCTCTGGGTGCTACCTCAGCCCCTCTCACAGAAGAACTAGGTCATGGAAACTGTTTTTCACACACAGCTGAGTTGGTGCTTCTCAGGATTGAAGACTGCCATTGCCTCAGAAATTCTTGACCAAGGAATGAGATTTCTGAGCTGTTCCTGGGCTGTGGGTGATTTCAGGATGCCGCCCCTCTGTGGTCAGAGTTTGGAAGCAGGAGAGTTCCCAGAAATGTGGGTGTGAGATGATAGCTACAATGGCTATTGGAGCCACAGCTGTAGGGACTGACAGGTAACAATGGAGGTGGTAGCTATGGTTTGTGTTTCTACTTTCATCTTAGAGGAAACAGGAACTGTGACCATTGGGTATTTTTCCTCCATTGTTCTTAGAATTCAAGATGAGGAAAGTCGCTAACTCGAATGTCCTTGGGATTACTGATCTTGAGATATCTTCAGCGCCTAAAATGGTGTATGGCATACAAGGATCTCTTCATGGATGTCTGTTGAATAAACAAATTCATGTAGCCCCATCCCCTGGTCTTTGGTTCCTTCAGCTGAGGTTTGGAGAGAGTGTGAGGCTGCACCTGTTTCTCCTGTCACTGTTGCAGCGGCCCCGGGGCCAGGAGGAGGCCAACTCGATGGCTGCTGCCTGGGAAGTATGACCACCACTACAGCAGAAGGTAGCCAAACTCCTGAAGGCAACCGTAGGCTAGGAGGGTGTGCCTGCCTCAGATGGGAGCCAGGGAGAGATGAGCTCCCAAACCAAAGGGTGGAGGCTAGAGATTGAACTTCTGAGGAGAGGAAGGGGTGGGGAAAAGAAGGTTGGAGCCGCACTTGTGAACAGGTGGTGGAAGCTGGATTTTGACATTTCTTGACTAGGTTCTGGAGCTTCTGGGGTTTTCACCAGGGTAACCTTGGTGCTACTCCCCAATGCTGGAGAGGTTCAGTCAGATGACCTGTGATAGTCTGCAAGGTGAAGAAACACCTAGTGGATAGGCATATCCACTAGTCACAAACTGCTGTGACTTCCGTGGGTATAGTTGGAAAAGAAAGACAAAGTTCTTGCCTTGGAGCCAACTGTGAAGGGCAGTCTAAATTTTTTTTCACAGTGCTTCTGACCTAAATGTTTGAGATCAGCTTAAAGGAGGTGGCTCCGTTTACTAATGAGGAAAAGGAAGGAGATGCTTGAAGAAGCTAATTATGAAAGAGGCTTTTTCAATACCTCAGTTCCGTCAGCACACAGTTGGCTGGTCTCTCACTCAGGGAAGAAAGATATGAAGCAAGAAAGCAAGACTGTAGTCACTACTGTGATTTAGTGGTTGCTTGGTTGTTTTAGCTGTGATTCCTCACAGACATGGTGCTTCTGACCCCCCTTAACTAGGTCCTTTCTGAGCTTGACAGGAACAATGAACAGCAGAATATGACATGGCCACGGAGTGGCTAAAAGCATGGGTTCTAGAATCAAAGTGACCAACATTCACTGTGTGAGTAGGACAAGTTACTTGACCTCTCTGAGGCTCGAGGTCCTTAGCTGTAAGAGTGGGATGATGGTAGATAACAGTAACACCAATTCGTGTGCTGCACATGAAGTGCTTAGCTCAGTACTTCAGTTCAATAAATGGCACTTAGTGCTGCCCGTTATCTTGGTCATTATAAACGTCTGGAATCCCGGTGAAGGCAGCTGCCCTTGTAACCTGCTGTTGTTTTCACTTTTCCGTTCCCTTCTCCGATCTCCTCAGCTACCGTCGGGCCAGCCATAGTGTCTTCTGCCTGGACTCCTACAGCCAGCAGCTAACCGGTCTCCCATTTCACCCTTGGCCACTTCCAATCCATTTTCCTCCACTCTATCCAGGAATCACTCCAAAATTCAAATCTGACTATGTCACTCCTCTACCTGAAACCCCTCACTCTCTGCCCCTTCGAGTTCCTTAAAACCGTAAGCCATTCCACTGTTTACCAGGCCCTGTGTGATCTAAACCGGGCCTACCTCTTTCAAGTCCTTCCCAGTCAAGTTCTTTCCTGCCTCTGCACGTCTTCCCCTGCCTGGCTTGTGCTCCTTCCCACCACTGCCTCCCCTGACTTAATATTCTGCCTTCTTGTCTCAGCTCAGAGGGAAGCCCTTGGTCAGAGAGGCCTTCCTGGACTTAACTAATCTAAATGAATTCTCCCTACTTTGCTCTCATCAGAACATTCGTTCAACATAATACCACAGTTGTGGTTGGGAATTTTTCTATAACTATTTTCTTTCTTTCTGCATACTAGATCTTCGCTCCAGGAGGCTGGGCCCTGTCTGTTCCATCTCTCACAGTGTACACACAGTTCTGCCCTAGAACAATGTCAGGCACTCCTTAAATAGTTGTCTAATTAGCCCATGTATGAACAGATGAACGAACGAACGAACGAACGAACGAATGAATATCTCAGCAGGGGTTGTGATTGCTTCTGTTTGTCCTCATTGGTGGGCTGGGCTGGGCTGGAGATTCCTCTGTAAAATGTTTCGTTATGCAGTGCAAACCCAGGAAACGAGGAGGAGTCAGGAAATTTGGATTCTAATCCCACCTGCCCTACTTACTGGCTGTGTGACCTTTAAAAACTTTGGAGGCAGGAACCACACGCGACTTATTCGTCTTTATATCTAGAGCACTTGGCATGAGTAGAGGTTCAACAAGTGAATGAAGAAGTCCAAGCTCAAAGCCCATCGCCAACAGGCCTTTTGGGACTCAAGTTGCTATTGTAGTTGGGGGCATTTACGAAGAGAGTAATCGTCTATGCAGACCTTAAAAACGCACACCGAGCTGCCTGCAGTGGAAGCCAGCGCCCTCTATTGGAGCAGCGCCGTGATGGTGGAGGCCCTGGGCACAAGCACACACACCCGGTTCCTGGGGCCTCTTCAGGGTCTCAAGGAAGATGCTGAGCATTTGGACCTCTATAAAGTGCCAGAGCTCCCTGGGGCACAAGGTGACTTTGTTTTGGCTCCACACCTCAGCGCTGTGCTGGGGAACAGGTATACGGTGACAACTAAGGGTCTGCTTGCCATGAATTCAGCTCAGTGGAAGGAGAGACGAGCATTCTAGGCGGACATAGGGAAGAAGGAGGACAGACGCCGATAAAGTCTTCCATCTTGCCCTTCAAAGAAGTGGCCCCAAGAGCGGCAGGAGGCAGCTATCTGAAGCATTTCAGGGTGCCAGCATTTCGGAGTGCCACGAAACCAGGGGATAGACAGCAAAAGCACTTGTTGGAGCACAGAAAAATGCAACTGCTTCTCGGCCTCTCCTGGTCACGAAGACATAAATCACTCTCCGGTCAGACACTGCCAGGACAGCATTAGCCTCCAGAGTCGAGCCCAGAAATCAAGGGTGGGGAGGAGGTCACTGGGCAATGCCCCGAGAAGCCAGGGGCTCAGCTCTAGCGGGGTGCAGGGGAGCTGCCCAACAGCAGAGCCAGCCTTCAGGGGCAGCTCAGGCCGGAAGCCACATTCTAAATAAGCCAAGCCAGCCCTTGCAAGCCCACAGGAAGGACAAGGGTTGCCTTTTGGAGGTTCGAGAATGCCTGCATGAATGAACACACCTTTGCCCGCAGAGATGTCCGTTCCATTCCTGGCTTCACCCTCCTCACCCCCAATCTTCCCAGCTCTAAAAGGAACAGTCCCTTCTCTCAAACAAGATTTTATGGTTCTTCTACTTTACACCAGAGATGATGTCATTTTATGCTCACCACAACCCTATGAAACAGTTGCTTGGCATTTAACTCATTCTGCTAATAAAGACACCAAGCTAAAGGGACCCTTCTCATGTCCCCGGGGCAGGCTAGGAGGCAACACTCAGTCAAGGTTTTCTGACTTGAAGTTTCTGCTCTTTGCTGTACATTTGGCTGAGCCACCAGCCTAAATTTGACCTGTTTTCTTATTAGGACCTCTTGTTTGGGGGCTCTCTCCTTGGTGTCTCCAGGCGTAGTGACAGTCTCCTGGGGCGGAGTGTGAGGGTGGGGGCAGATGTCCTGTGGCCTTGGTGGCAAGCTGGGTAGGCCTCCCCCAGACAGACTGGAGGTTCTCTGAGAGAGGGACAGCAGGAGACCCAGCCCCATGGGGCCCTCTGTGATGCGGTCTCCTCTGGCCTGCACTTGTGGCAGTCTGTAACCTCCCAGTGGTGGCCCTGGGCAAGGCAGCAGTCCCTCAGTTACAGGGACATTGATAGGATTGGAGACTGGGTTTGATTTTGACCCAGTTTCCTTGCCGTGGGGCATGGAATCAGGGGTGCCAGGCTTCTTTCTGAGTCATTCTCACCTGAAGCCACTGGCCACCTCTGACTTCCATTGGCTCTCGGTCCAGCCCACCTCTGTGCACCTTCTTTTGCCCCGTTGACTTTTGACAGCCAGAGCTTTTCCCTAAGAAAGCCCTTACCACTGCAGCATCTTCACGGGATCCCCAGGGCTTTCCCTCCAGCCGCGCAGGGGCTCTGCCTGGGTAAGGGTGCCTGCAGCAAGTGTGGAAACAGACCCCAGATTCTGCCAGATGGGTCACCCTCAGCGATCCAAGGGAATGGGACAGACCAGTTTCTGCTCGCCTGGAAGCTCCCTGGGGCACATGAGGGCGGTTAACTACCTGTCCTGTGGAGACTGTCTTTCCCTCCATGTTCTCCAAATGCTCAGTCAGATGCTTGGGGCAGCACTTCCCACCCCACACCCACCTCCTTTCCAGGCCAGTCTCCATCTTGTCCCCTCAACAATGCACGGGCCCCAGCACTCCAGGACATTACTGTACTTCTTCCAGGCCCTCACCCTCATGGTCCTTTATTCCTTCTTTTGTTCATACCCCGTGGCTCCCCATGGCTTTTCCTGGCCACCCGCACCCCAGTTCTTGCCCTCTGGGCTCTTCTCCTACCAACTCCCTGACTCCTCCTGAGCAAGAGAACCCTAAGGCAGGGCGAAGGGCAGAGTTGGTACTGAACCCTTTTCTGTTGACTTTATGTCACAGAATATCAAAACTTAAGAACATGGGAATCCAGAGGTCATGCCATCCACCACCCCACTTTTTATATAGGGGAACCAAGGCCTGGAGAGAGAGAGAAGACAACAGGACCTGGACATAGTGACCAGATCTGTTAGTGCCAAAGCCAAGACTGGGCCCTGGATCCCCTAAATTCAAGTCACCTGCTCCCCTTCGCACCATCATGACTCCCACAGACACTCCTTCTTCCGCAGCCCTCTTTTGCTCCTAAGTGGCTGGCCACCAGAGGCTCTGGAGGCTCCCTCTGGCCTCCGTTTCCTTACCACGTGATGGGTAGGTTGGGTGGAGGGGAGGGGCGTGTGTGCAGTGGGAGGGTTGGACCGTTGGGGAGATGGTAGTTGTTTCATTTGCTCTTAGCCAAACCCTTACACATTTCAAGGAAGGCAGAACATTCCACTTCCCAGTTCTGGGTCTCTTACTACCTGTAAGAGAGTAAATTCCTCCTGACCCCCTCCCAAGAAATGATCCCTTGCCTGAAAGCTGCCCCAGGCCTGTCGAAGAGGGGAAAGAGCTGTGAATTATTTCTTTGGTTTGGGATTCTGACCCCTCATCCTCTCCTGGCCCCCAGAATCCCTCGGAAGACGCAGACACCGGGAAACACAGAATGAAACCCGGTCCTGGAGCCAGAGAGGGGCAGCTTGGAAGGCGGAGGACTGCAGGATGTCAAACGGACTTCCCCAACAGAACTTGCTTCCACCCCCAACACCGGTTCCATTCAGAGAAGGGAAGTGGGGGTGTGTGGAGAAGGCCAAGATCAACACCAGGCCTATGAGCCTGGCCCTGAGGGCATCAGCCCAAGAGGAGTCTTTTCAGTCCCAGGTTAGAGGCAAGAAGCCAATAGCCAGGCACCTGGGGTGCCCTCTGGTCCTCTCCTGTTTCTAAGCCAGTCTGCCTGTCCTCTTCCTCAGCCCCTTCCTTTCAGGTCTGCGTGTCTCCTCTGGTTTTCCCCTTCCCCCATTTTCTCTCCCCCCCCGTCCCCCCCCGCTCGCTTGCCCCATCCCTTCCCTCTCGTCCCCCCCCCTTCCTCCTTGTCTCCCTCTCCCCCTCTCATCCTCCTCCCCCCTTTCCTTCCCCCCACCTCTCTCACCCTCTCTCCGTGACAGCCCCAGCTCCCTGAATTCAGCCTTTCCATGCCCCAGGTGCATCACTTACCCAGGATCATTGGCCAAAGGAGGCAGAAACATAAGCAGCTCAGGAACACCCAGGGGACCCTTCTCCATTGGGCCCCCTTCATGGCTCTGGAAAGAGTCCCTCAGGCTCCCCCGGGGAAGCTCCTCGGCACAGAAGCTGCGGTTGAGGAAGAGAGGTGAACTTGTCCCCACCGGCTGCTGGCCTGAGACAGGTGTATTTCCCTGAGGGGCCAGAGTACCCAGGGAGTAGGACAAAAGAAGGCGGGGCGCCATGCCAATCATCCTTGCCCCGTCCTTTTTTTTCCTCAATCTCCACCTCTTTCCCCCACCAGGAAAAAAAAGAAGATACTGATACATCTATTTCTCTGCCGTGGTCAGCCTGAGCCAGTTAGGGGGAGGGATGGAAGGGGGATGTGGGGGGCGAGAAGCCAGGGTGCACTGGGAATGAGTGGGCCACTGTTATGCCTGGAATCGTAGGCTGCCCCGTCCTGCCAGAGCTCTGGACGGCCACGGCAGAAGGCAGCTGGGTGGTTTCAGGAGACAGGGGAGGGGAGAATGGAGAACAAAGGGGCCAAGAGGGAGGGAGTTTGGGGCTGCATGAATGGGAGAAGAGTGAGATTTAAGAAGCCCCTAAGAAACATAGGGAGAGGGGTAACAGTGGGGTGAGAGGTAAGAGTCAGAAATACCCTGTATATAGGGCACCTAGGTGCCTCTGACAATTAGCCTCTGACTCTTGGTTTCAGCTCAGGTTATGATCTCAGGGTCACGAGATCAAGTTCAACATCAAGCCCCACTTTGAGCCCTGTTTCTGATCAGCACGGAGTCTGCTTGAGATTCTTTCCCTCTCTCTCTCCCTCCCCCTCGGCTCCCCCACACTTGCTCTCTCTATCTCTCAAATAAATGAATATATAAAATCAAGAAAGAAAGAAAGAAAAAGAAAGAGGGAGAGAGGGAGAGAGAGGGAAGGAAGGAAGGGAGAGAGAGGGAAGGAAGAAAGGAAGGAAGGATCATGTGTGCAACTTTTGGAAAGGGGTGTTGGGCTCAGAATATCTGCTCAGCACCAGGCACATGGTAGACTCTCCCCAATGGTGGGTGTCTTCTTTCCAGAGGAGGGAGCACAGAGCCAAAGTCCAGAGAGCCCAAGGCAACCTGGGAAAGTGGCTTCAGGGATCTGGGATGGGTAGTGGGTTGAGGGTAGAACCTGGGGAGAAGTCATAGTGACCCCATAAGAAACTATAGGCTTCTCCTGGAAGTCTTAGGACTCAGGTCACCCCATTTTTATTTATTGGGACTTGCCCACACCAAGAAGGGGCAGGAACCCCAGACAGGGTGTGCTGAGCCCATTTCTGACGGGAAGATAATTGGTGTAGCTCCACAAAAGAAAACAGTGGAGTTCTTCCCCCACCCCTTGCCACAGCATGAACGTGGGCTTCTGGTTCCTCAGGACCGGGTTCCCTGAGTGTAGGGGATGTATGGAATGATGGGTTCCAAAGCAGGGAACTCAGGCTCGCAGACACCGCAGAGGCCAGGACAAAGAATGAGCCTTTCCCCATCCCCAGGCAGAGTGAGCCATATCCCAAGAGGAGTAAATGGCCAACGCCATAATGCCACCTCAGAGGACCATGAAGGCCTCACCACCCCATTGGCTTCTTGCCTGCTGAAGCTAGAAGTTCAATTATAGCCAGAGCACAAAGGCCAGACCTTCCAGTTAAAATGTGGATACTGCCGGAAAGTAGCCTGGTGTCCCCCTCAGTCCTTCTACCACTGTATGGATGAGCTGATCCCATTCTCTCCTGGGAGCAGAAAACTCATAAAGGTAAAGGGAGATTTCAGGCAGAGAATACCTAGACAGAATAGGAGGAGGATATCACTGAAGAGAATTTACGTAAACACCAAGGCCCAACTTGGCCTTTTTCATCACTTTTCTGGGCCAGGTCTTGCCCACAAGTTTTCCCATTAACTTGCTGTGTGTTTTGTTTGGTGATGCTCTCTGGACTACACTGTCCATCAACAGGGTAGAAAAAAGCATTACAGGTTAGACCAAAGTAAGAGTTGGACATATCACTGACTTGACCTCACAGATAACCTCCCACCTTCCGATGCAGGGAAGATCAGAGGCACAGAATGTTCTTTGGAGGCCATGTGGTGGCCAAGGTTTCACTGGGCATTAGGACGCCTGGGCTTGAAGCCCAGCTCTGCCGCCCAAGGTAAGGC
Source organism: Enhydra lutris kenyoni (assembly GCF_002288905.1). Taxonomy (NCBI): domain Eukaryota; kingdom Metazoa; phylum Chordata; class Mammalia; order Carnivora; family Mustelidae; genus Enhydra; species Enhydra lutris. Next base: position 27,920,024 of record NW_019154123.1, read on the forward strand.
ACGGCCTCCTGAACCATGTTTTCCTCATCTGTGAAACAGGGGTAATATGTCAAAGAAAAATGAGAGCTGGACAGTAGTTAAAGCAGTAAAAGCAGATTTTATTCAGGACTCTTAGAGCAGGGGTAAGAACTTCAGGATAGAGCAGGCTTAACTCCAGATACAGCATGGACAAGTGGGAAATTACAGCCAAGGAGCAGGGCACAGAAGGGGGTCAGTGGATGGAAAACCGGGAAAAGAAAACATCAGGGGTAAGTGGGGTTCTGGCTAAACCAACCTAACTGGGCTCTTGCTGAAGACAGGCCAGGCAGTCAGACATCTCCTGGGGGGCAGTAGGGGGTGAGGAACCAGATCAGACATTGAGGGAATCGGATATTGAGGAAGGAGCACCCTTGCTGAACTGAATTAGCAGGGTTCTTGCTAAAACTGGATTTTACAAGGAAGTGCATAGATGGACCTAGAAGGTTCAGGAGCTTCAGATCTAATCAAACCAAGAATCTTTGTCAAGTACACCCGCTTCAAAGGTTGTGAGCTCATACATGTTAAAGTGCTTTAGAAATGTTAGGACACCTGGAAAAGGCACTTGGCTCTTCATTCCATCCTAACATTACCCCTAAAGGTAGAGACAAATGAGGGCAGCTGGGGGACAAGGAGGAATTTGGAAGAGAATTTCCAGGTCAATCTATCTGCATGCCAAGGTCTTTGCTATGTCCGCGTAGGGTTTTAGACATTGGCGTGTGCACATCTCATTCATTTTTTTCCCTGGCTACCTCCGGTTCTCCTCCTGGTTAGCCTCTGACTCTTGGTTTCAGCTCTAGAAAGAGTCTTTTCTGCCTGGCTCCTTCTCAACTTGCCCTTTTTCCGGAGCTGCGGTGCTTCTGTCTCTGCAACAAATGCCTCTGTCTGTATTTCCTTCTCCCTTCCCAGGGCATCTGATGGGGACACAGGGGGTGGGTAAGAGGGGAGGCAATGAGTGGATTCTCTCCATCCTGTCTGGTGGAGACCTCCTGGGCTGCAGACTCACTGGGAGGAACCTGAAACTAACTTTATTTTTTTTTAAGATTTTATTTATTTATTTGAGATTGAGAGGGAGAGCACAAGCCAGGGGTAGAGGCAGAGGGAGGAGCAGACTCCCCATTGAGCAGAGAGCCTGATATGGGGCTCGATCCCAGCACCTGGGGACCATGACCTGAGCCGAAGGCAGATGCTTAACCAACTGACCCACCCAGGTGCCCCGTTGAAACCAACTTTAAGCTGATATTTTATGGGGGCACCTAGAGACCTCAGTCTGGATTTGGGGTATAAGTAAATTGGAGCAAGAATAAGATCTTCACATGGAAGAAAGAAGATACAGACTTGGCTTGGGTTCTGGGCAGTGAAGTCAAGATCCTAAAGGGAGATTTCTCTTCTAAGCTAATCAGAGTGGGAGGTCCTAGGTTTTTTTGGGTGGGGGTGCTAAAATTGCTTACACCCTTATAATATATGCCCTAATAGACCCTCATGCTGCTAATAAAGTTCCTTCTGATCAGACTTACGGCACCTGGACTGAGATGGGGCAGAAAGTCAGATATTTATTAAATTTGATTTATGACATCCTGAACAAAAAGAATGTCAGGCCCCGTGTATGACCCCATTACCCTGTGAGGTATGTATCAGCCCCTATCTCACGTGGGTGGGGACCCAGGTGCAGGAAGAGGCGTGTCCTCCTGTCATCACTGAGTCATGGTCCAGGTTGGGCGATCAGGTGAAACTAGAGAATGTTCGCGCCCCTGATCGCACCTGGTGCAGAGCACACAGGAAGTTACAAAGCTGTAGCTCCAGCCTGGGGCAGCCTGCCTCCAGAGTGAAAGAAGGGATCGAACACGGGCTCAGCGCTTACTCGGTGCCGAACTGTTTGTTCAGTCCCCCAGGCAGACATGGAAATGTGCCTTTCAGGAAGGATAGTTGTCCCAGCTGCACGGGGCGAGGCGAGTGGACAGGTTCCAGCAGCTAGCCCCTTTCTGGGGCACCCCAGCTTTCAAGCCTACCTCACGTTCTTCTGAGCAATGCAGTGGGGCAGGTCCTGGCCCTTTCCACCCCTCCTGCGGGACTCCTCTAGTGGGTGTCGGGTCACTATGGAGGTCACCGAGGTGGAGACGAGGAAACTCTACTTCCCAGGCTTTGGCTTCCAGACCCCCTTGAAAGCGGGGGTCCAGGGGCTTGGGCCCCACAAACGCCCCCGTCATACTCCCAAGATTGGGTTTCTCAGCCCATGTCTTTAAAAGTGCCGAGCCTTTTCACACCAATTAGCTCATTTCCCTTCTCATTTTCCTTCTGAGGCAGAGGGGGGCATAATGTTTACCCAAACAGCAACTTCCTTCCTGGGGTCCCGGTGAAGGAGGAGCCATCCTGAGTGTGTACAAAGAGGCAGAAGGGAAGCACTGACTTGAGGCCCAGAATTCTCTATTTACCCATTCACTCAAATTTAAAGAGAAGGATGCGGAGGCCATGAATTTAGCCTCAGGGCTAAATCAAACGCTCACTCCCAAGGGCCCAGATTTGTTCTGTGTCCTACAGTTAGGTTTCCCTTTCTAAATTCTGAAAGAGAAAGAGAACTCAACATAATTTTGGAACTGGAAGAGAATTTGGCAATAGTGTAGTCACTCCCTATTCTACCAGGGAAGAGGTGCAGGCCCAGAGAGAGGGTCCAAATTCACGGAGTCAGTGAACGGCATATATGGGCATTGGCCCCATGTCTCCAGGGTTCATTCTGCATTGCTGTCCTGCCTGCCATGTTTATTCTGTTGTTCTCAAACATTCCTGGCCCCTCACCGGAACCCCTGCCCTTAGTGTAAACCCAGGTTTACAGACAGCCCTCAGTACATGTTGTCATTACGGTGACTGAATGATGGCAGACCATCCCCTCAGCCTGGACAGCCAACAAACAGACATCTCCAACTCCACGTGCTGACAGAGTCTAGACCAGGCCTAAAGTAGTCTTTTAAAATAAGGCTTACTAGTTGTTTTTTTTCCCATTATAAAAGTAATGCATGCCCATTATAGCAACTATGGAAAATATTTTAAAGTAGAGAGAAAAGAAAACCATCACCAATGATTCACCACCAAGAAAAACCTTGTACATTGATAGTTTTCTAGCCTCTTCCCCATGAATAGCTCATATACTTAGTTTTAATCTATCCTGTCATAGATAAAATTCAGATTCTGACTTTGCTCTATAACTTTAAAGATTTTATTTATTTATTTGACAGAGAGAGAGAGGGACCACAAGCAGGGGAAGAGGGAGAGGAAGAAGCAGGCTATGCAGGGAACCTGACATGGGGCTCGATCCCAGGACCTTGGGATCATGACCTGAACCGAAGGCAGATGCTTAGCCAACTGAGCCACTCAGGCGCCCCTACCGTGTAACTTTAAACCCTTCACTATGAACACTTCATTCATATAGTTTTCATAAAATTTCATTGACTAGACTGCTACCATATCTTATTTAATTATGTTGGACACGGGTTATTTACAGTCGTCCTTACTACAAGTAATGAAGAGTTGAGAGTCTTGTGCCTAAAGCTCCTTGCATATTTAAGCTCATTTCCTTAAGCTAGAATCAGGCCTTGTGTGTTTTTCTGGACTGCTCTGACCTTCCTTCTGGAGCAGGAAGTCAATTAGCATTAATTAGCTATGTCTACAGGATGTGGGGTGTATTCTTAGACACTTGGGGTACATGAAGTCTCTAACACTAACAGTCTAATGGTAGAGGTGAAACCAACAAAACAAGACAAATACTCGGGTGAGCTTAGAATGACAGGTGGATTAAGGACTACAGATGGGTTGAGGAACAGGTAGAGTCCCTTAAGGATGCCTTCTGGGGTGGTTTCCCAGCCACGATCCAAGACCAATTGCCAGTGTTCTCATTTGAATACCTGAGGCTTGATACATAGCCCAGGAAAATAGTCTAGAGAAAGTGATTCAGGACAAATTGGAAAGAGAAATGTGTGTTGGGGATGGGGGGAGGGAGGTTGGTACTAAGCCAAGGGGTTAGAGCAGAAGAAGGTGCGAATGGTCCTGCAAAAAAATCTAGCTGAGTGAGGCCAGTGCTCCCCTAGAGAAAGGAACCAGCTGGCAGGGAAGGCCAAGGGGAGCTAAGGGGAGCAGGGCCAGGGAGCCCCAGCAAGCCCCGCTCCCCAGTGTACAATGGAGGCAACAGAACTCCGACGGAGCATTAGCCTGGCACTCTAGCAGCCGAGTTAATCTGTGAGCCTGTGTGCCGGCACTGTGTCTGACACGGGGGATGCTGGGATGAACAGACCACAGCTCCTGCCTTCACAGGGTCACAGTCTAGAAAGATCTAGATGTGGTCAGAGGGGTGTGTAGTGACAGGCCCTCTGGGTCCATGGCCCTGAGCTCCAGGGGTACGTGGAGCAATGGAGGAAGCTCACAGATGGCAATCCGAGAGCATCTGAGTATCAGTTTCCTAGGACTCCCATAACAAGGCACTACAGACTGGGTACCTGAAAGCGACAGGAGTGTATTCTCTCACAGTTCCGGAAGCCAGAAGTCCTCAGTGAAGGCACTGATAGGAACATGCTTTTCCAAAGTCTCCAGGGGATTCTCCTTGCCTCTTCTAACTGGTGGTCACAGGCAGCTCTGGTTTTCCTTGGCTAGCAGCTTCCCCCTCAAACAACTGTCTTCACCCCTATGTGTCTGTGTCTGTTCGCTCTTCTTGTAAGGACATGAGTCATTGGAATAGTAGTGCCCACGCTCAGCCAGTAAGTTCTCCATTTATCATAACTCATTATATCTGCTAAGACTCCATCTCCAGGGCTGCCTGGGTGGCTCATTCTGCTGAGCATCTCCCTTTGGCTCAGGTTGTGATCCTGGGGTCCTGGGATGGAGCCCTGTGTTGGGTTCCCCGCTCAGTGGGGAGTCTGCTTCTTCCTCAGCCCCTCCCCCATGCTCGTGTACCTTCTCTCTCTCACAAAAATAAATAAATAAAATCTTTAATAAAAAAAAAAAAAAAGTCAATCTCCAGATAAGGTCACAGTGAGATTCTTGGTGACATGAATCTTACGAGGACACTAATCCAACCCAGCATAACCTCTGAAGAAGGTTTGGGGAGGGTAAATGTATGAGTCATTATAACGAAGGACCTCTACAGGGAGGCTGAGCAGGTGGGCCCCAACACCCTGCACTGGCTCTGGAAGTCCCAAACACCTGCCTCTGTCACCGCTGAACTAGCAAGCCGGTCTGGGTGACCAAATGAAATGTTCGTACTTGATCCCTTGATCAAACTTCCCAGGAGTAGGAGGCTGGGCAAGAAGCAGACCCAGGAGCTCCCAACACTGCCTCCTTATGGCTGTTTTGAGCCCACCCCCCCACTGCCCAGGAGGGCTGGAAAGAAGTGGTGGAGACAACAGGGCAGGGCCCAGCTGGAGCTGACCACCCCTGCCTGTGCTCCGTGATTTCAACCCGCTCTTTCGAAGGTGGACTGACGATAGCTGAGTGAAGGCCTCAGACTTCTGGTTTCCTTCTGAATCCGGAGAGGAGAATAAGGGTAGGCAAGGGGAGAGGGATAGGACAGTAAAAAACATAAATGAAACTTACCCTGTCCCCTGGGGAATCCCACAGTCGGTATGGCAGCCAACTCCCCACCTACCACACCAGACACCTCCCTGCTCCCCAAGGGTGGGGAACAGCCTAAGCATTTCCCCCTTTTCCTCACACAATCCCAGACTCTCCCTTCATGGGAAAAAAGTGACTTCTCACCTTGATCTGCCCCCTTGACATTATTTCTTCAGGTGCACCTAGAATGTTGTCTCCCCCAACCCTCATTTGCCGCCCACACTTCTTGGAGTCCTGGAGAGCTGGGGCTCAGGTGAGGGGAGGAGGCAGGAGGATAGTGATCACTAAGCCTGTGTCCCATGTCGCAGGTGGGGGTGCAGTACTGTAAGATGAGGTTTGCTCTGAGATGAGCATGAGGTTCTGGGGTCTAGAGACTGCGTTAGCCTGTGAGATCCCAGGTCTCAGGGGGTGAGCCTGCAAGAGGAGTCACAAGCTGGCTTTCCTTCCAAGGAAGGGGGATGTGAGAGGGACTATGGTCAAGCCCCAGAAGACCGAGTGAGTGCTCCAGGGGAAAGAACAGGGGCTTTGGAATCACCATAGACAAGCTGTTTCCCAGCTGAACCTCAGTTTCCCCATCTGCACAATGGGAATAGTAATAATTTCTATGAGCTTAACACATAGAAAATTCTCGACAAATGTCAATGTTCCCTCCACCGACCACTATCCCTGGGGAAGGTGGACACAGAAAAAGAGCCAAAGAGTTGTTTGGAGCAAGAGCCTGGGGTTGTTCTGGGGGGCAGGGTCAGCTCTTTGAGGGGATTATGGTATAATTTGTGCAGAGTGGCTAGCTTGGGAAGGGAAACAGGTTGGGGGAGCCCGGCTATAGGGCTCAGGAGGCTAGTGTCTCCAGCTGGCTCCTGGTAAACTGGGAGAGGGTCAGCTTGGCTACATCAGGGGAGTTGCAGATTAAGCTAGTACAGATTAGCTTATTTTATGCAATGATCATGCAAGCCGGTAAGTTCTTCAAGAACTATGGTTTAGTGGGGCGCCTGGGTGGCTCAGTGGGTTAGAGCCTCTGCCTTCTGCTCAGGTCATGATCCCAGGGTCCTGGGATCGAGCCCCACATCGGGCTCTCTGCTCTACAGGGAGCCTGCTTTTTCCTCTCTCTCTCTGCCTACTTAGGATCTCTGTCAAATAAATAAATAAAATTAAAAAAGAAAAGAACTATGGTTTAGTGGCTGGGGTAGAGGAGCCTGCTTGAAAGAATGAGGTTTGGAGAGCCAGAACCAGTGGTACAGAATCAATCTGCTAAAAAAATAATATGCAAAGGCAAAGACAAAGCAGGTCCTTGTGGAAGGATACTTTTCTGGAAGGATACTTATGATTTAAAGGGTTTCTTTTAATTCTGATACTAGACCATCTCACAGAAAGCCTGCAGGCCCTAGATGCCACCTGACTCTGCTGGGAGTTCAAATGTAGGCTCCAATATCTTATAATTAATATGTAGTATAATAAATATTGTGATATGTGATATAATAGTATCTATTAGATATAATTATTACATAAGCCTAAGTTAAATGGGAGATTGGTTTTTTAAAAATGTTTCAAAAGTTTTCATGGCTGGGGGCACCTGAGTGGCTCAGTTAGTTAAGTGTCTGCCTTCGGCTCGGGTCCTGATCCCAGGGTCCTGGGATTGAGCCCTGCATCAGGGTCCCTCCTCCACAGGAAGCCTGCTCCTCCCTCTCCCTCTCCCACTCCCCCTGCTTGTGTTCCCTCTCTCGCTGTATCTCTCTATCAAATAAATAAATTTTTTTAAAAAGTTTTCATGGCTGCTATTTTCTGAAGAGCCCCTGAATGTGTGATTCCCTTTAGCACATCTGCACAGCCAAACCCCTAATCCTGGTCCCTCTGAGACAATCAGTCCCACCCTTCCTTAGTGTGTCCCTCTGCCAAGAGATAGGCATCCACTGCCAGGACCTGGTTTTCTGAAGACTCTCGCTGTGGGAAAGCCTACCCCCCACCCACCTCACGCCATCAGAGTAAAGATCACCGCAGTTTGCTCAGAGTATTAAGAACCTGAACCCAGCCCTGTTGTCTGGTTTGAGCTTCTTCTTCCTTCCCACCAGTCCTATGTAGGAGAAAGACGCAAGATTAAAATTCTCGAAGATTTAATTCATATCTGTGAGTCTGTGTTTCTGTATAACTGACCAATGCATTAAAAAAAAAAAAAAAAAGCGGGGCACCTGGGTGGCTCAGTGGGTTAAAGCCTCTGCCTTCAGCTCAGGTCGTGATCCCAGGGTCCTGAGATCGAGCCCCGCATCGGGCTTCTCTGCTCCGCAGGGAGCCTGCTTCCCCCTCTCTCTCTGCCTGCCTCTCTGCCTACTTGTGATCTCTGTCTGTCAAATAAATAAATAAAATCTTTTTAAAAACAAAAAACAAAAACTGACTTCTTGTACCCTTCTCAAGGTCTAACATATGGCCTTTAATCAGACGAATACAGGGCGTGAGGAAGGCAAGAAGAAAACAGGAGGCCCAGGAGGGGCACACCGAGCAAACTTACAACTCCCATTCAGTCCTCCGTTCAAGGCCAGACTGGTCAAGGCCAGGAAAGGGCTGCTGTGGCCAGGGTCTCTGGGACACAGGAGGATGGGCATTCTGATTGAGGCAGATGGGGAGTCCAGCCCCTGGGGATTGCAACCCTGGTGCGCGGGTGGAGGAAACGTTAAGAATAAACCAGCCTCTTCCTCAGCTTGTTGGTGGCTTAATGTTGCCAACCTGCGAGGCCCCATGAGCAATGCGAGAAGTACCAGTGGCTGACTCACCCCAGTTCCTTCTGTATCTGTAGGTACGTGGTTGGAATCCAGAATAACTGCCTGGGGTAGAGGAGCCCCAGGAAAGAGGAAATTGCCGAGAAGAGCCCGAGGGGCCAATGGAGCCTCCCAAGGGCCTGCCTTGTAAGAAGCAACAGCACCCGTCTTGCTGTGCTGGGAGGTGGGTGGGGGTGCTTTGTGCAAAGGGGTGCTTGTGTTTAGAGGTTCTGTAGGGGTGGGTTTCTCTGTTTCCTACCCAGGATGGAGGACTTTGAGTCCATGGAGGGGAGTGAGAGAGAGAAGGTAGGTAGGAACCAGAATGTGAAAGTCCTCATCTTGGGAAGGGGCTTTCTGCAGGAATAGCTTTGGCCAGAGACTTCTGGCTTCTCTCTGGTGCCCAAAGATGCTTCAAACGTTCAGGCCCTTTTTTTCTGGTTTTGTGTCCACCTCCCACCCACCTCAGAAAGCTCTGATGAGGCCTCCAGAAAGCCTCCACCTGCTTGCTGGGAGGAGACCAGCCCTCATGTTGTCTCAGGGATTCCTGCCTCGACTTGCTTCTCCCTGCAGCAGCTCTTCCATCTCCCACTCTCCCTGGCTGGTCCTCACAGTGCCTCAGGTTTGGCTGAAGCTTTTTCTATTCCCCAGGCAAACCTTTGCTTCCTTACCTGCCCTCCTGCTCGGTTACTGCCTGAGGCCCCCCAGGTGCCCAGAGTCCCAGCTTTGTCTTTCCTCTTGCTTCCCTCCTGGACTGTCCTGAGCACCGTCACGCCACAATCCATTCACTGAGCTGAAAAGCTAAACCTACCTGATGTCAAGAACTGTGAAGGGCCCACCCCAGTGTCATGGATTCTGACAGAAGACAGGAGACTCCGGGGTCAGAGCCAAAGGACTTTACTACCCCAGACACACCAGATAGCATGAACTTCATGTTCACATTGGCTTCCCTTGACCCCTAAGTCCCAGAGGGGCAAAAAAGAGGCAGGTGCAAATGGGTTCTGTGACACAGTAGGCTTGTGTCTCTGCTGAGAAATGCTGATCTTAGGAAACTCCGATCTTTCTTTTTAAGAGGCTACCTGCAAACCTACCCACCCTGCCCCCAGAGGTAAACATTATCTTTATTACAGTGGACAGCAGCCAGATCTGTTTCTGTCCCAGAGAGAGAGACGCTATCTCTACCTCTCAATGCTCTTCACCATATAAACACCCTTGAAAAGATAGCCTAGAACAAAAGGCCATCTGTATTTCTGCTCCCAAGACTTGCAAAAAAACCATGAGAGACTCATGGAGAATTGTCTCCTGATCTCCAAGACCTGGGGAGTCCCTTGGCCTGAGTTGTTGGCTCTTTCCGCTGCCTTAGGTTGACTGGGGTGACTCATTCAGCACCATATACTCCCTTCCCCCAGGACTCCACGTCCAGCACAGTGCCCAGGCCCCAGCAGATTCTCAATAAACGTTTGTCAAATGGATGGATGAATAAATGAGTCTTTATAGAATTTTTGCTTTATAGCCTAAAAACGGCTAAAACGTTTTTTAAAACCACAAAAGGAATGACAACTAACATTTGTTGAGTTTTTGCCACATACTTGTATGGTCAATTCCACTGTAACCAAAGCTGGCTTGACTCCCTCTCTGTCTAAAATAAACAAAACCTTTTTTTTAACATATTTTTTTCTTTTTTAATAAACATATAATGTATTATTAGCCCCAGGGGTACAGGTCTGTGAATCGCCAGGTTTACACACTTCACAGCACTCACCATAGCACATACCCTCCCTAAAGTCCATAACCCCACCACCCTCTCCCTACCCCCCTCCCTCAGGCAACCCTCAGTTTGTTTTGTGAGATTAAGAGTCTCTTATGGTTTGTTTCCCCCCCATCCAATCTTGTTTCATTTATTCTTTTCCTGCCCCCCAAGCCCCCCAATGTTGCTTCTCCACTTCCTCATATCAGGGAGATCATATGATAGTTGTCTTTCTCCAACTGACTTATTTCGCTAAGTATAATACCCTCTAGTTCCATCCATGTCATCGCAAATGGCAAGATTTCATTTCTTTTGATGGCTGCATAGTATTCCATTGTATATATATACACCACATCTTCTTTATCCATTCATCTGTTGATGGACATCCAGGTTCTTTCCATAGTTTGGCTATTGTGGACATTGCTGCTATAAACATTCGGGTGCATGTGCCCCTTCGGATCACTATGTTTGTATCTTTAGGGTAAATACCCAGTAGTGCAATTGCTGGGTCGTAGGGTAGCTCTATTTTCAACATTTTGAGGAACCTCCATGCTGTTTTCCAGAGTGGCTGCACCAGCTTGCATTCCCACCAATAGTGCAGGAGGGTTCCCCTTTCTCTGCATCCTCGCCAGCATCTGTCATTTCCTGACTTGTTAATTTTAGCCATTCTGACTGTGTGAGGTGGTATCTCATTGTGGTTTTGATTTGTATTTCCTGGATGCTGAGTGATGTGGAACACTTTTTCATGTGTCTGTTGGCCATTTGGACATCTTCTTTGCAGAAATGTCTGTTCATGTCTTCTGCCCATTTCTTTTTTTTTTTTTTAAGATTTTATTTATTTATTTGACAGAGAGATCACAAGTAGGCAGAGAGGCAGGCAGAGAGAGAGGGGGAAGCCGGCTCCCCGCCAAGCAGAGAGCCCGATGCGGGGCTCGATCCCAGGACCCTGAGATCATGACCTGAGCCGAAGACAGAGGCCTAACCCACTGAGCCACCCAGGCACCCCTCTTCTGCCCATTTCTTGATTGGATTATTTGTTCTTTGGGTGTTGAGTTTGATAAGCTCTTTATAGATTTTGGATACTAGCCCTTTATCTGATATGTCATTTGCAAATATCTTCTCCCATTCTGTCAGTTGTCTTTTGGTTTTGTTGACTGTTTCCTTTGCTGTGCAAAAGCTTTTGATCTTGATGAAGTCCCAATAGTTCATTTTTGCCCTTGCATCTCTTGCCTTTGGCGATGTTCCTAGGAAGATGTTGCTGCGGCTGAGGTTGAAGAGGTTGCTGCCTGTGTTCTCCTCAAGGATTTTGATGGATTCCTTTCTCACATTGAGGTCCCTCATCCATTTTGAGTCTATTTTCGTGTGTGATATAAGGAAATGGTCCAGTTTCATTTTTCTGCATGTGGCTGTCCAATTTTCCCAACACCATTTTAAACAAAACCTTTTAAAAACAAAACAGCTTGTCTTAAAAAAATAAATTCCACTTCTAGGAATTCATCCAAGGGAAATCACAGGCCAAGTATACACAGATGTATGTACATAGCAAATACTGGGGGCTGCCTAATGGATCGGTACTGGAATTTGCTGAAGTTCTTATGATGCATTAGTACATGGAATATAATGCACTCATCACAAATGATCATGTGGTAAAATATACAGCAATCAGGGAAAAGTCAATAAAACATTGTGAAGTAAAATGTTGATAAAATGCTTTGTATGTTTAAAATAGTTTCTATGTGATCCCAAAAGTTTTTAAAAGGGACAAATACAATGGGAAAAAAGAGGAAGAAGAAGAAGAAGAAGAAGAAGAAGAAGAAGAAGAAGAAGAAGAAGAAGAA
>NW_019154123.1:27931972-27933990 GCF_002288905.1 Enhydra lutris kenyoni
CCTAGAATGAAATACTTCCAAATGCTAATAACACTGGAGTTCTCTGCGTGGTGGGTACATTTTATTCCTCTTGCTGAAGGTATTTTCCACAAGTATTGTTTCTAATAAAAGAGTAAACATTTTGTGCATTTTTTCAATGAAGATTGGTCTTCCTACATGAGTTGTTCTCAGGCAAGCACTGATAGGAGTCTGAATCCTTGAGCAGACAGCCGCAGGATTCCAGGCCTGAGGGGACCTGCGGGCCAGCTAGCTCAGTGCTGTTCCCAGGCTTACGCTGAGTGTGGGACAGCAGGGCCTCAAACTAGTGGAGTGGGTCAGTAGCAGCACTTGAAAAAATTGGGGCGCCTGCGTGGCTCAGTGGGTTAAGCATCTGCCTTTGGCTCAGGTCATGATCTCAGGGTCCTGGGATCCAGCCCCTCATTGGGCTCTCTGCTGGGCGGGGAGCCTGCTTCCCCCACTCTCTCTGCCTCCCTCTCTGCCCACTTGTGATCTCTATCTCTCTCTGTGTGTCAAATATATAAATAAAATCTTTTTTTAAAAAAGTAGATTAGAATAAGTTTTTGAAAAAAAATTATGTGTGTGCCTGTGTAGTGACGACTACAACATGAACTATATTTTTATATAGGTTGTAGTTTGAAAAAAAAAAATTGAGGGGTGCCTAGGTGGCTCAGTCAGTTAAGCCTCTGGCTCTTGATATCTACTCAGGTCATGATCTCAGGGTCGTGAGATCAAGTCCCACACCAGGCTCTGCGCTGGGCATGGAACCTGCTTAAGATTCTTTCCCTCTTCTTCTATCCCAACCCCCACCCCTGCTTGTTCTCTCAAAAAAAAAAAAAAAGTGAAACATAGTACTCTATAGTAACACCACCAAGGGCTGCCCAGCCCTAGCTGAGCCCAATGATGGGGAACTCACTACCTTTGTGCTAGTTTCTGGCAAACAAACTGTTGGACAGATTTCCTTGTATTTAACAAAATCTGGCTTCTCTTCATGCCCAGTCACCGCCAACCCCCTTCCTCCGGGCAGCACCTGAGGCCTTGAGGGCAGCTCCACGACACGCCTGAGTCCAGGCCGCGGCCCTCTCCTCAGCTCTTTAACCACTCTCTACTTCCAGGTTTTGAGGCCCTTGCTTTCCACTGCCTCTTCTGAAGTCATCGTCTCTCCACCTGGTTCATGAAACGTGACACACACAACCCTCTCCCGGATGGAGGCCATCTTGCTCATTAACTGGTCCATGAATTCCTTCAGTGACCATTCAGTGAGCACCGCTGTGTGCTGGGCTCTGTACTGGGAATAGGAGGGAGGCCCAGAGAGTAAGCCCCAGCTGCCCCCATGGGGAGACCCCGTCTGGTGGGGAGAGGAGCGGTGATTACGCTATGATCCCCATGAGGGCAGGATGAGGGCAGGATGAGGGCCAGCTGGGCTCCCATTCACTGAAGGCCCACAGCCCGCAGCGTCCCTTCAGCTGAGTGGAGGGAAGCCAGCCTCTGGGCCCACGCAGGCCTCACCTGCTCCCTGCCTTCTTGCTCCTCTGGGCCTCAGCCAGCTCCCGATGGGGCCGGTCTCTCCAGCAGGCAGCCCCAGGCTGCACACACCTTTCCCCTGCCTGTCTCCCACCAGCAGACACCCAAAGGCTCAGGTGGGCGAATAAACCGGAACCATCCGCACAAGAGAAAAAGGACTTGCTGCTCGCCCTAAAGCTCTATGCCCTCTCTTTTGTGCTGCTTGTATCATTTGTCTTGTCATTTTCCTAAGCTACCATTTACTGAACATCTACTGTGTTTGGCATTTTGATATATTATCCTTAATCACTGGACTTTTTTTTTTTTTTTTTTAAGATTTTATTTATTTGTGGGACGCCTGGGTGGCTCAGTTGGTTGAGCAGCTGCCTTCGGCTCAGGTCATGATCCCGGCGTCCTGGGATCGAGTCCCACATCGGGCTCCTTGCTCATCAGGGAGCCTGCTTCTTCCTCTGCCTCTGCCTGCCATTCTGTCTGCCTGTGCTTGCTCTCTCTCCCTG